>NW_023601104.1:50624945-50646538 GCF_014898055.3 Talpa occidentalis | reverse complement strand
GAGTATAGTAGAAACATAGTCATTGGTAGGAGAGGGAAACCCAGAAGGAACGCGTTTGACAAGGAAGATAGTTTATCTAAAAATGGACCTCCATCTACAATAGTCCAAGAAAGGTAACTAACAATAATCATATAATATGCTATGGTTCAGTGAAAAGTACTTTCTTAATCCTAATGATAATGTAGCTATTTTTAGCTTAACTTGTTTAATAAAAAGTAATCCAAATTAAAGAAAAATACTAAGAAAATAATAGTGAGTGGCCTCCCTGGTGGCGCTGGGGTTAAGTAACAGCACTATCAAGCTATCTCCAGCTGCAGCATGAGTTCAATGTCCCACCCAGGGAGCTACCCCACATGGCACAGCAGACCTCTCCTGGCTCACCTGCTGCTCCCCGCAGCAGTGTATTTCAATAGATCTGCCTGTTCTGTTCCCCACTCTGTCTCTGGTGAATCCCCTCACCCACCCACATCTCTGGTCTGTACCCCAGTTCTCGTATGTACAAATTAATAAAAAATAAACTTTAAAAAAAAAAAACGAAAGTAAGTAACAGTGAGAATATATGCAAATATGATTGAAAGCTACAAATATTATACATAAAGAAAATCTGGGAAACATTCTTGCAATAGGAAAAGACAAAGATTTAGGATAAACCTAAAAGGGACAAGTTACAAAGCTATATTGTAACTTGTAAGCTATATTGTAACTGAGTGCAGTCTTGGTCCCCAGGCAACTGCTCCTAACTTCCTCAAGATGACAATGGGAAGATTCTTGGCCAATTTCTGAAAGTCTTCAGGTCCTTCCCTCTTTAAAAATCTGTCTTCTCTCCCCAGACTTGCAATTATGTTTGTTAGCAGTTGCACACAGGGTTTCTTTTCAGGGTAACTCACCTGCACCCCCCCCACTCTCCCACCCTCTACCCATTGCCTTGGCCCTTGCCTGGGCCATTTCTTTACATCTGAACACCCTCAACTTACAAAACTCTGTATCCAACATAAATAGTGTTTTACCTTTAAAGATAGCCTTTTGGCTGCTTTTGAACCTTTTTCAGGTTCTTTATCTTCCAAAGGTTTACTTGATTGATCAACTGGCTTCACTTCCAAAGTTTCCTGAGTTTTAAACACCATGCTTTCTCCATCTGAGATTCCCCATTCTGATATATCCTCTTGTTCAATCTGTGAAAGACTTGATACAACTTCAGGAAGTTCATCCAGCGCTTCCTTTTGGAAAACATAAATGTACAAGCAAGTTCTTTATATTGGTCCTTCTAAAGTTGTTAAGTCATGCAATGTTTGTTTTTTGGCAACAAAAGCATTCTAAACATGCATGATTGAAATTAAGCTGAGGTAGTACATTTCCTCTGAAGATTTAGAAAGAGAAACTCAAAATGACTTAAGCAATATGGGAAGCCAGGCAAATTATTTGCCTCCACTCTTGTCTTAGAACATGATAGCTATCAGCAAAAACAGTTACATGCTACAATTCTAAGGAAACAAACTCAAATCTTACCCTGATTCCACTCCACACTCACACAGAGTCAAGGCCAATTGAAACATTCTGCCTATCCTGAGTTTCATTTTTTCTAAGTAGGATTCCTGCTAGTCAGGTACTCTTCTAGAAGCCTGACATCAGGCCTTCAAAGAAGAGTTGACCCAGAGGTCTCAAGAAGAGACCCAGACATACCACTCCGTTCTAAGCTCAGATGAAAAAGTCTTACAAAATGTCATTGCTTGACCTGTTTTGGGTTACTTAAAAATGCCTCACTGACTTAATCTGTCTCTCAGCAAGTCTTAAGTATCTTTATAGCCATATTTAGGTGTTGCCCAATTTTAAGCCACGATTATTTGGGGGTATGGAGCATTAGCAGGTAAAACTTCACTATCTTAAATTAATAGATAATAAACCTGTCTGATTTATATAAAAGTCAAATTCTATAGACTGACTGGAAAATGCAATTTTTCACTTTGTTCTTTGATGCACTCATTGTTAATAAGTAAAAGGTAAAGATGGCATACAGTACCAAATACTTTACAATCTCTTTATAATGAAAGATGAGATATCTGAGAAAAAAAAAAAAAAACTAAGTTTGTAAAGTGAAACTTTTATCTGGAGCTTGTGTTTTTATAAAGATATGGGTTGTGGTAAGAGTAAGAGCTTTATGCCCAATGGGACTTAATTCAAATCCTGGATCAGCCAATTAACAGATTCATGATCACGGTCAAGCAACTTAACTCTTACAACCTCAGTTTTCTCATTGGTAAATAAAAACCAAGCAATAAAAACACTTTTCATAAAATCACAGAAGAGATCAAGACTAGGGTAATCTATTTCTATCCATACTTTCCACCTATGAGAGACTTGTTCATCTTATGCTCCATAGCTTTGGCACTGATAATCACTCCGTTTCTTTAAATTTCTCTGCTCCTGGTTGCCTCAATACAATTTCCAGTTGAGGCTTCAAAACTGACTTATCCAAATACCTTTACTGATTGGCTATTAGTGCCACACATGTTGGGTCCTATAACAAGGGATGAGAGTACAAAAGGGGGAAAGACAAAGTCTTAAACCAAGAAGCACCTCAAACTCTAGTAGTTCAATCACATGTGGTAATTCTCATATTATAGGATACATGGCTTTTTTGAACTTCCATAAGTTTTCTAAACTTGATACATTAGACTTAAAATGACTTATGCTCCGAATTTTTCTCCCTTGTCAATGCTTTTCACATTTCTAGCTAAATAAATAAAAGTTCCTGAGGAGCTAATGACTTTTACTGCTCCAACTACTTTCTAGATCTGACTGTCTATAGATCAGAATAATTGTTATAATCTTTCCCTTCTGAAAAGAGATAGGCCCCTTAGCTCACAAGATCTATCATAGAAAACAAGGATGAGCCAAAGTAGCCACAGCTCTCATTGAGGTTTTGGATTAGAAGTATTAATAGTGAAACACATCTCTACAGTAAATTGAAGGAGTTTTGTTTTTTTTTTTAACTCTCTAAACAAACATTCATGCAACAGGAGGTAGACTATAAAATAATATAAGCAAGGAATTTTGTTATGAAAGACTTTACCATTTGAGCTTCTTCAACTCTTATCTGTAATCCCTGCTCTGCTGGCTCTTGAGGTGTTTTCCGAGAGCCAATTTTTCCCATTAAAGCAATATCCTTAAAGGAAGAAAATGAAACAATTAGAATAATGCCAATTTAAAAATCACTGAAGCATAGAATTCAGTGCAGCAAAATGCTAGTCAATATAATGCAGTGAATAAGGAACACATAAAAGAGAAAATGAACCAGTCAATATGATGCAGTAAATGAGAAATATAGAACAAAAGATACAATAAAAATACCTTGTCTATTTTTCCAATTTCATGGCTTTTCTAATTATTAACTTCTATAGATGTGTAATCAGATTTAATAAGATGGATAATTTTAAATCAAATACTGTAAAACACTACTATTAAATGACTGCATAAGGAAGATAAAATCAAAACTAAAATTTAATTTAATCAAAAGCAAGGAGTCTGAATGTACTTAACATTTTTACGGGTATAATTGTTAGTGTCATTTTTATCATTACAAATGTTAATTACTATGATATATTCTATGCAGTTGAAGAGGTAAAAAGATAGCACACCAGACTATTGAACAATAAATAGGACTAGAGACCCAGGTTCCGCCCAAACTATAAAGTCACAAATCAAACATCAATTGGCAAATTGTTTTGCTTCCCTTTACCTCAGTTTCATCATCCTTAACAATGGGCATTTTACTGCATGACTCTTTAAGGTCCCTTTTTCCATTCACCTCCAGTAATGCCAACAGTGAGATATGAGCATTTATTTTGCCTTAAAATTCTGCTTTTCTAATTTTCTTTGTTTCATTAAAGAGATCCAACCAAGGCTAGTGACTTATTCTTAAGTCCTCTTAAATTAAAAAACTATTAAAACTGTACAAAATGTAAGAACAAATATTTTATAACTACACAATTGGCAATAGAAGACTATATTGACTGAACTAGTGGAAAGAAAAATGGTTAAGGGATAAATCACCTCAGATTTCTGCCTCACACAATTTCTAGCCCACAGCATAAGGAGGGGGAAACATGCAGGCCCTCGGTGCCTCACTTAGTTGAAGAGACAGGCATCAGCATGGAAACGATAAAGAGAGCAGAATTTGCAAGGCCTGGTACTGAGCGGTGGTAGCTACATATAGAATGACCCAGAAATCTGCATAGAACCATTAAACTTTGGCTGAATACCAATCTGCTCATGCAATGGTGAAACCCAAGAGACCAAAGAAAAAAAATGCCTCAATTTTATAAAATGGGAACAATAATAGTACACACCTCAGGTTTACTATGAGGCATAAATGAGAATATATTCAAACAAAATATCTCATTAATAATAAATAGTATTACTCACATTAAAATAAAAAGCAAAATAGGATGACCATTGTTACCATCATAATTTGACTTTATCCTGGAAATTCTAGCTATGAAATAGAAACAAAACATACGATAAATGATTTAACCAAATTACTATTATTTCAAGAGGATGTGATGATAGGCCTACAGCCCCCAAAAGTCCATTGTAAATCTATTAGAAATAGGTTGGGTAGGCAGAAAGTCAATTCACAAAATCTAAATCCAAAAAATGAGAAAAGAAAAAAAAAATCACGAAATATATAAAGTACAAAATAGTGTTAGGAAATGTTATTTAAAAAAACTACTGAGAAATAAAAATTGTCTTGAATCATAAATCTTGGATCTGGTACTAAGGGAGAGAAAAGAGAGAAAATTCTTAGAAGAAACTCAATGTAAGCATTTTGCCTAACAGGTATTGATTCTATCTCCCTGAGTCAAAAAATTATAAACAAGTAGTAAATTTCCACATCGTTTGCAGGTTCTAGCATAATGTTAAACAAATATTTTAAATACTTGAAAATTTATAAAGCCGTGAGCAATCCAATTTCACAATCCTGGATACATTTCTCATGTGTCTCACAGCAGTTCCAACCCGGGGCATCTTAGTTAGAATCTAAAAGAGTCAGAGCAGGAAAGATCTTGATGGAACATCAGCTCCTCCCCACCCCACCCCCCACTCTTTCTCAGGCATCCAGGCTGTGCCCCAAATGATGGTGGCAGATACTGGCCCAGAGAATGTTTCTAACATATACCCTTTCATGGCTTCGTCAGCCCCTATTCAAGGTGCACTGCCTTTAAATAACTATTACTATGAAGTTCAAGTTTCAGAAAGAAGGAAAGAAAAGACATTTTTATGGCCCTAAACAAATACTTGTCCACACAGGTTACCTTCTTGAAAAACTGCCCTGATTTGCATTGACTTTCTTTAATTTTCCCTGCAGGCAAAACCCTGCAGGCATTGGCCTGTAGAATCCTGCTTACAGGCACAAGAATGTGTCAGGGCTGCTTTGCATTCATTTTTAACCACATTTGAGTTTTAAAAAAATTAAACATTTTCTATGATTGTTCTGGATGGCTGGACTGAAGAATGTATTCAGTAAATTGTCACTTTAGAAAAACCTGATTAAAACAACAGAACTCAGTTGGCTCCCATCTAAATTTAAACATCAAAATTGTTACAGATACTATCTATTACTAAATATATAATGTATCTTTTCCACAGAGTCCTAACAAAATATGCCCTGTTATTTAAACAGGCTAAAAAACAAAATAGTTCCAGAATCACTGTTTCAAGTAATTTCCACTTTTTATATCACTCTTCTGGTAGGTGCCCTATAGCTTAAAACTATATGGGGCTTTTAGAAATAAATGCCTGACAGACCTCCCCGGTGGCCCAGCAGTTGAGTGCTGGGTAGCGAAGCTGCCCACAGCCTCTGCAGCGTTGGTTCGATCCCCGGCTGCTCCCCGGCCACCAGAGGAGGGTACCACATTCAAAGTGCCAGTTCAATCCCTGGCTGCTCCCGGCCACCGGAGGAGGGTCCCACATGGCGCACAGACCTATCCCTCCGCCCGCTGCTCCCCTCAGCAGTGTACTTTGGTCCTTCTGCCTGCTCTGCTCCCTGCTCTGGCTCTGGTGAATTCTCTCACCCTCCCGTACTTCTGACTGTACCCAGTGCTTGTATAAATAAATAAATAAATCTTTAAAAAAAAAAAAAAAGAAAGAAAGAAATGCCTGAAACATTCATGGAAAGTATGTTTGATTCAGATTGTAGAAAACAGATACACTGAGAAAAATATTTCCAGAATATCACCAAGTCTATGGTAGGGCAATACACTGTTTTTCACTCCTTAGATATTCATACCAGGGAAGGTAACACAAGATCCAGGTTTTTCCTTTCAGAAGTTTACACTCATTTTTCAAGTCACCATGTCTGCTCCTAGGTTATAGTATCTGCTGTGTCAGATAGGATGGTCCTTTGAATTTAGCACAAAGTCTTCAGTGAGTTATGATGCGACCAGCTACAGTGCTTCCTGGCTAGGAATTCAAGAGATATATAGAGCAAGATGCTTTTTTTTTTTTAAGAAGCTTACTATTTAGTTAGACAAAAATGACATACTAGAAATGCTTTTTTTTTTAATGCAAACTGATACATGCAGTCAAACACAGGTTCCAAATTTAATATGAATTTCATTTTCATAGAGATCAGGAAAAAGTATAAACATCAGAAAATGCTCCAGTTTCAATTGTGTCACTGAGAAACAAATTTGGGGAAGAGTTGGGTTCTTGGGATAGGAAGTAGGAGAAGAGAGAAGAAAAATCAGTAGTTCTTTTTTCACATCTTAACATAAAGCCACCTGAAAATAATTATGTGCCTGTGTCAATACTGAAAGTTCTTATACCGCTTTTGTTTATTTAGTCAATGTAAATCTTTAAAACTAAGACTTTCAAAACACAAACTGAAGAAGGATAAAAACATATTTGTCTCAGTTTCTCTAATGACTTTAAAACTGAAAAACTCTCATTGATGTGCCTAAACCAGATACGTTCAACTCATCTTAAATGTTTTCTATTTAAACTCATGCAAAAAAAAAAAAAATATCTAAAATATTCCACTCCTGGGTATTTACCCAAAGGACACAGAATCATTAATTCAAGAGGGCACCTGCACCCCTATGTTTATCACAGCACTATTTACCATAGCTAAGCTATGGAAACAACCCAAATGCCCCAAAATAGATGACTGGATCAAGAAGATGTGGTACATATACACAATGGAATACTATTCAGCAATCAAAAAAGATAAACTCATACAATTTGCAGCAACATGGATGGAGCTGGAAGGGATCATGCTCAGCGAAATAAGGCAGAAAGAAAAAGGAAAATAGCGGATGGTCTCACTCATAGCAGGAATTTAGAAAACCTAAATAAGGGGCCAGGAGAAAGACTAATTATAATGAAGTAAAAATCAAAATCAACAAGCAACTATAAGCCAGAGACACACTACGAGGGGGGGAGGGGGGTAGGAGGGATTAGGGTCAAAATACGGAGGGTGGGAATTGTATGGGGAATATAACCAAGATAAAATCATACATTGTTCAAAAATGAAAAATGATGTAAAAAATATATAAAATAAAATATAAAAAAATTTAAATAGTAAATAACTAAAATAAAACTCAAATTAATACACAGCGAAACTATCCAAATACTCAGCAAAAAACGTTCGTGGTGCCATTCGCGGAAATCTGATGGTTCCCTCCTCAGGGAGTAGGGGAGCCTGTGCAATGAATAAGATATAGCAGAAATGAGAGTTTGGTTGTGTAATCAAAGATACTGCAGTTTCCATTTCACTCTCTGGCACTCGCTGTGAGGCAAGCCAGCTGCCACATCAGAGAGACACAAACCATTCTATGGAGAGCTCCACATGGGAAGGAAGTGAGGTTTCCAGTCAGCAGGCGGCGCAGAATTGCCCATCTGGTGACTGTGGCATCCAGCAAGGACACCCTCCAGTCCCATCCAAGTTTCAAGATAATGGCAGCCCCCAATGGGTCCTTGACCACAACCCCAGGAGAAACCTCAAGGCAGAATCACACAGCAAAGCTGTTCTTGGATTCGTGACCCACAGAGACTGTTTAATAATAAATTTTCTTTGTTTAAGCTGCTAGGTTGGGGGGTGATTTGTTACCCAAAAAATAACTTTAAAAAGGCTCTAGGGGTAAAACTTCAGAGCTTCTGCTATTTCATAGCATTTCTATAGAACTTAAGATCTCAAATGATATAACATTTATTTACATAATTATGTGTTTTCGTTCTTGTTATCGATTATTGTGTAGGTTGTCTTCACCATACTAAAAGATAAACATTGTTTAAGATATTCCATTAAGAAATGAAGTACTGTCTCCTAAATCTTTAAGCAAAACAAAAAGTTATGTGCATTAACAATATATATTCGGGAATACTTCTTTGTCTCATGTAATAACCTCATACATCAGGAAATATTATCAAGCCAACACTTCATTATACTTGTCAGTACATTTAAAAGACACATCCTTCACACCACTGCTACACTTGTGAAAAACACAGAATCACAGAGAATTCAAGAGCTTACTAAAGGAAGAACACGTGATAAACCCACTCCAAGAATATGATTCCTTGTCTCATATATTTTTTAAAAGATTTATTTTATTTATTTTTGCATACAAGAGCTGGGGTACAGGCCAGTTACAGGGGGGTGGTGAGAGGATTCACCAGAGACACAGTGGGGAGCAGAACAGGCAGATCTACTGGAATACACTGCTGAGGGGAACAGGCGGCAAGTCAGGAGAGGTCTGCTGCACCATATGGGTTAGCTCCTTGACTAGGGATCAAACTCATGCTGCAGTGGCTGCTGATAGCTTTATAGTGCTGAGACTTAACCCCTTGTGTCATCGGGAGGACTACTTGTCCCATTATTAAGCAAAGTCAATGAAGGACATTCTATAAGTCCGCTCAGTAATACAAGTCTATAACTAATACCACCTAATCTATATTTATATTTTAGGCAATGTATATACCTGCTTTAATGAAGGTAAAGAATGACTAACTACATCCATAAAAGAGCATTAACAAAGAGCCTTCAGTAATTTCTTTTCCATACTGTATCCCAGCTCTTCCAAACTTTTCTCACATAGCTCTGAGAGTGGAAATAATAAACTTTTAGAGGAATCCATAAAAATATTCTTGAATCCAGAAGATGTGGTACATATACACCATGGAATATTACTCAGCATTCAAAAAAGATAAAAACATGCAATTTGCAGCAACATGGATGGCGCTGGAGGGGATCATGCTCAGCGAAATAAGCCAGAAAGAAAAAGAAAAATACTGGATGGTCTCACTCATAGCAGGAATCTAGAAAACTTAAATAAGGGACCAGGAAAATGAATAACTATAAGAAAGTGAAAATCAAAATCAACAAAAAAACTATGAACCAGAGACACTCTATGGGGGGGTGGGGGTGGGGGGCGGGGAGGGGAGGGATTGGGGTCAAAATAAGGGGGTTGCAATTGTATGGGGAGTATAAAAATAAGATTTATTTTAAAAAAAATTTCAAGAACTAAGAAAAAAAATATTCTTGAATCCTTCTAAGTTCATCACTTAATAACATAAATAAATACGTCAATAAAAAAATTCTGTCCTCAGTAAGCATATTTTTATTTACAACATTTGACAAATATTTATAGACTTACTTAGTCCAAGAAACTATGCGGGGTGATGTGAGGGATAAAAAAAGCAAAAGATAAAAAATTTTGTCTCCAGGTTGTTTATGGTACTAGAAAAGAGATTTGGCATTCTTTTGATCCATGCTACTAAAAATAGAAAAATGAGTAAACTCAGTTCTGATCACTTAGGTGTTCACAACCTAGACAAACATATATATCTGTGTGTGTGTGTGTAAATAACAATAACACATGGCATAAGAGAAGTGGGGTATAAATTTGCACCACTCTGCTGACAGCCAGATTCTAATTAAAGAGGAAAATCACTGCTTTCTTTTTATTAGTTTATATGAAGCTGTAAGAACTTACACCACATTCTCTATATCCTTAATTTCCCTCTTTCCATTTTGGTAGTTACTGAAGCAAGGAAGTTAATCTCCGGATGTAAGGCAGGAACTTTGTGTTTCAAGTATTTCAATTAAGGTTCTCAGTATCAGAAACAAACCCTTTCATGGAGGAACCACTGAAAAGCTAGCACAACTCACAGAATCAGTGGGAGAGGCATCAGGGGAGTCACAGGTTCACAAAATGGGATTTCTGGGCTTCCTCATGACACAATGGCCAAAATGAATCCTTACCACCTCTTTCCTAAGATATAGTGTTATGAGGAGGTTTTAAAAGTGCAGAGGATTACTAGTGTGGTAGATCATATTAATGGTCTCAATTCTTCGCTTCTCACTCTATCCACACCTTTTGCTATATAACCTTTAAATTATCACATCAAGAGGCAAAGTGTACTTTCTACTGCTTCACCCTGGAGTCATCTATGTAACTTGCTTTGGCCATGAACATCTTGTCTGAAGATGGGCCTTCCTGGTGGCACAAGAGGTTAAGGCTCAACCTATAAAACTATCCACAGCCACTGCAGCACTACCCACATGGCGCAGCAGACCTCTCCTGACTCACCCACTGCTCTCCTCAGCAGTGTATTTCAGTCAATCTGCCTGTTCTGTTCCCCACTCTGTCTCTGGTGAATTCTCTCACCCCCTGCACCTCTGGTCTGTACCCCAGTTCTTGTATACATAAAGAAATCTTTAAAAAAAAATCTTGTCTGAAGTAATTGGCAAAATATATTAAAAAAAAGTTTTAGTTTGATAATAGAAATGAGAATTAATAATTTAGATTAACATTTGAGTCAACTTGTTAGTCCTGATAATTAATCATATAACTTATATTTCAAAGAAAAATAAACATTGACTATGTCATTGAGGGAATATAGTTTTGTGAGACTAAGATCTAAATTTTAGAGTAGAGACACAGATTTTCAAAATTTTCATTAGTTTCCCAAATCTGTTCATTTTCCAGCCCTTTTACTGGTCCAGGAGTTTTCTAAAAACAGAAAGCCAAGACTAGACAAATGCAAGATGGCCCCACCTGGTCTCAGCATCTCACACCCACTTTCAAGTAACAATGGCCAGTGTCCTCATGTTCCCTCTTTTGTTCAAAAGCAAAAAACAATATGATCACATAAAATTGCTGGCAGTCTTTCACAAAATAATGTAAATCAAAAGTCAGCACAGCACGAGAAACTAAAGAGAATATAAACAAATGGGACTGCATCAAATGAAAAGGCTTCTGTGCTGCAAAGAAACCATCATTAAAATGAAAAGGCAGTCTACCTAATAGAAGATATTTAAAAGCTGTATATCAGGCAAAATATCCAAGACATATAAACAGTTCATACAACTCAACAACAAAGAACACATACAACCCAATTAAAAGTGGGCAGAGGATCTAAATAAGCATTTCACCAGGAAACAGTAAGTGTTGGGGAGGATGTGCAGGGAAGAAAAAAAAAAAACCCTCAGGGACTACTGGTAGGAATGTAAATTAGTGCAGTCACTGTGGAAAACAGTACGGAGATAACTCAAAAAATTAAATAGAAGTATCACATGACTCAATAACCCCATTTCTAACTATTTACCTGAAGAATATGAACAGGCCAAATTAAAGAGTAATGCACTGAGTGGTCCAAAGACCAGATCTTGGTTAATGACCAGTTTTTTTGTTTAGCTCATGATAATATTGGATCTTTACATATTTTGATGTTTTAAAATTTTAAAGAATAATGTTTCATGAACAGTGGAATTTACATGAAATTCAAATGTAAGTAGCCATTAAGGACATTCCAAATTTCATCAATAAATATCTGTAAAATTTGTCTTCTCCTAGATGTGCCTATAATTCTTGATTTTGCCTCCTTGTCCACAAAGATTAAACAATTTTCTATCTAGCCCTTGATATTGCAAGTTTGGTGACCCCTGAGGTAAATGACTGGTAACCACTAAGAAACCACCACTATGTGGGACAAATTCATACCCTAAAGAGGACCAAAGGATTGAATTTGTAACCCTGGAATACAATTAAGTGTTAGTATATATCAGAAAATAAATCAAGATATCTCCTTATGTAGAGTTACATGGATTACATTAATTTTCTCACTTTATTACACACTATGTTGTCTGAAAACAAGATAAATGGGATCGATTTTATTAAGAATTAAGCAATCACTCTACTCTTCACTTTAATTTGGTAAGATTTTTATTCATCAAAATAATATTTTACGGGGGGTTTGCAATTGTATGGGGAATATAAAAATAAAATTTATTATTTAAAAAAAGAAAATGCATATATTGTAAAAAATAAAAAATAAAAAAATAAAGACAAAGGGTTTCTTTTATACATAAAAAAATAATAATATTTTACAAGATTGATATCTGTGGGAAAAAAATCTACTTAATGACAATCAATTACTTAAATAATTTTTAATTCTTGAAGTATATCAATACTGTTGTCCAGTATCAGACCAGCATTTGTCTTCACATTTCCTAAGAACCCATTATCTAATTTCACTATCTTTGGTCCTAGTTCAAAGTATTTGAGGCCCTATTCACAATGCTGAGTCATTCACTGAGTAAGCCTGAAAGAATCTGTTAGAAAAATAAAAATCTAGAATAAGGACATCATATGCCTTCATCATAAAGACAGGAAAAGGTTCAAGAAAAAAGAAAGTTACTTCAAATTGACATGAAGACTATTCATACTCTATAAACTCAAGATATGATGACTCATATTAATCGCAGAAGAGGAAAGGAACACTGGAGAAATTAAAATGCCAGATTTTCTTTTTAAACTGCTGGAAATAGTTTTAAGATGCAGAATGTTAAAATGAGTCTAGAATTAATACAAAAAATATTGTTTTGTACTTACACTTTTTTCCCTTTTAAATCTTTGTTCTGAGTATCATTCAATTTATTTATTTAGATAAATGTATTTGTCAATTTATGTTTTATCATAATTGTTTATCTTTTTTTTTAAAGATTTATTTATTTATTTATACAAGCACTGGGTACAGTCAGAAGCGCGGGAGGGTGAGAGAATTCACCAGAGCAGGAGCAGAACAGGCAGAAGGACGAAATACACTACTAAGGGGAGTAGCAGGTGGCAGGAGAGGTCTGCGCGCCATGTGGGACCCTCAACCAGTGGCTGGGGATCGAACTGGTGCTGCAGAGGCTGTGGGCAGCTTTGCAACCCAGTGCTCAACCGCTGCGCCACCAGGGAGGCCCCATAATTGTTTATCTTTATGGTATCATCCAAGGTGATATTTAGCTGTGATTCTTGCTTTTCCTGTCTTTATGTCAAAATCTTCTAGACCCACCACAAAAGACAAGCAAGTTGTTTCACTGAGGAATGGGGGGAGGTGGTAGTGACAGTGACTACAATACACATCTTGCAGCAGTTAAAATAACTCACACATTCCTAAACCCATCCACGGGATAATGAAACCAAGTATTAGTATGGATTTAGAAATTATTTAAGGGACAAGCTGATAAATGGAAAAGTATAATCTCCAGATTAATAGGAATAGATTACAGTCAACTATAAAATCATTATTCCCTGTGGATTAGAAAACAAAATTTTCTGATCACTCCAGTACCTGACTTGCCCATATTTCTGGGAGCATTGTTAGTAAGGCTAATTAACTTTTGCCCAGATACCAACTACATATTTTCACTTAAATTAATGAGAATAAGGTGGGAGAACAATTATTTATCTCTGAAATATTTTACTCTCACATTTGTGTTGGTTCCAAATTCTGTTTTCTTTCTTTTTTTTAAGATTTATTTATTTATGCATACAAGAACTGGGGTGTAGGCCAGAGGTGTGGGAGGGTGAGTGGAGTCACTAGAGAGAGTGGGGAGTAGAAGAGGCAGATCTACTGAAATACACTGCTGAGGGGAGCACCAAGTGAGACAGGAGAGGTCTGCTGCGCCATGTGGGTCAGCTCCCTGGTGGGGATGGAACTCTGATGCAGTGGCTGTGGATTGCTTCATAGCACTGAGACTTAACCCCTTGTACCACCAGGGAGGCCACCAATTTCTGTTTTCTTAACATTATATTGTATTGTCTCAATAAAAAAGAGGAATTCTAAAAAGCATGTATAGAAACAATTCTCTTACACAAGCTTCCACCATAAGAAGACATTCCTGAAGGGGGCGGAGCAACATGGCGGTGAGGAGACGCTGCGAGTAAGATCTCCCATTAAAAAAAGTTAATAGGGAAGAAAGCGGCAGGTCCCAGTGAGAACTGGGACACGGAAGATAAACGGGTGACGCCAGCAAACTACCTGAAGAAGAAAGTGGCCATAAAAGAGGACCAGAAGGGAGGAAAGCGCAGAACCCTGCTCCCCTCCCCCGCCCACAGAGGCGGCACTCTCCGACCGGCAGAGAGGAGGAAAACAACAAACTAAAACGACCAACAAGAACAAACTACGCAGCAAGCGGGACTGGGAGTGGAAAGGAACTATTGCAGCCACCATACCCCTTGAACGGGAGCTGTGGAGAACCCTGCAGGATTCGCCGCGGAGGTGAGCAAACAGCTCCGGGCGCCATTGGAGAACAAAGAGACTCTGGAGGAGACCTGCACACAGCCCCCGGCCGGCCAGTAAGCTTGTGTGGAAAAGCTGCGCGCTTGGCGCACTTGAAAAGCAAACACAGATCGGGATCACGGCTGCCCAGGTCCCCGCGCCTGCGACCTAGGCTTGGCTTGCTGGGAGACGCGCAGAGGCCCTCACTGAGGGGAAAGTCCCTCACTGAGTAAGCAGGAACCAGGCGCCCAGGCACGGGAGCGGGGTGCAAAAGGCGCCATTCCCACGCCACTGAACTGGGCTACAGCCCGCGCCCTGGACCTGAGGGCTTTGAACTGAGACCCGGGGCACGAAGTTCGGGGAGTGGGTTCTCCACGACGGTGGGGCACAAGGCAGACACAGCACCCCAAAGCCGTTGAGGTTTACCCTACCATTCTCGCTCTGTTCCCTGTCCCACGGGGTGGGGGGGGCGAAAAACAGCCCCCCAAGGACAATAGGAGAGATCTCTGGCGCCACCTAGTGACCAGAAAAAAAAAGTCACTAACACCCCATAGAACAGGGAAATTTCTTAAGACTGCTTGAAAAGGACAGAAGGCTCCCGGGGAGACAGTGGCCAGCTGGGAAGTTAGCCCATGCCAGGCCCCTTCCGACCAGCAGTCTGAGCCCACAGAGGGAACAGGCACCCACGTCCGGGCAGACCGGGCGCGCAGAAGAGTGTGCCTGAGACGGATGCTCAGGGACTGAGTCCCGCGTTGCGATTTTAGAACAGGGGCATTTCTTCAGTAAAGACTGCCTGAAACCAGCAGAGAAAGCTCCCTCAGAAAGCCAGAGATGGCTCCTGGAGGAGCCAGAGGGAGCGGAGAAGAAGTCACCCAAGATGCCGGCCCGTCCGAGCAACACAGTGTCCCAATGCATACGACAAATTAGAAAACAGACAGTAGGGAGTAGAAGAACCACACGCAACCTAGCAACTCCTCAGGAAAAAAGCACACCACAAAAAGAAAACCACCCCCCAGATTGCAAACGACAGTAACTTGGAAGAACTTCTGAGCCTTCCAGAAAGAGAATTAAAATTGCCGTGATTAAAAAAATGACAGAACTCATAAAGGAAAACAATGATCAGAAGAAGGAAATTGAGTCCCTAAAGAGGGAAGCAAAGAAACGCAGGAGATCAAAGAATTAATGGAGGAACTAAAGAACTCTGGGAAAAGCAATGAAAGCAGAATAGATGAAATGGAAGAAGAACGAATACGTACTCTTGAAGACACAGAAATAAAAAGAACCAAAACAGAAAAGGAAAGAGAAGTACGAAGGAAAAAGAACGAAGAAAGACTTCGGGAACTATCTGACTCCATGAGGAAGGAAATATAAGAGTTGTAGGAATTCCAGAAGGAGAGGGAGAGATGTAGGAACAGAGAAAATATTCCAGGAGATAATTGAAGAGAACTTCCCAAACGCGAAGAAGGAGCTGAAAATTGATATACAGAAGCAAGAAGAACACCAAACTTCCACGACGAAAGGAAAAATACAGCAAGACACATAATAGTAAAGCTCCAAGAATCCAGGACAAGGAAAAAATAATGAAGCTGACAAGAGGGAAGAAACAGATAACATTCAAAGGAAAACTAATCAGGCTGACATCAGACTTCTCTGAAGAAGAAACCACTATGGCAAGGAGAGAGTGGAGGGACATAGTCAACAGACTCCAAGAAAACAGATGCCAACCAAGAATACTCTATCCCGCAAAGCTCTCCTTCATCTATGAAGAAAGAATAAGGACGTTCCCAGACAAAGAGAAAACTCTGAATTTCATTACGACTAAACCCCCACTCCAAAAAATACTACAAGGAATCCTAAAGCCAAAACCTCAGAGGGACGAACAACGAAAGAAGGCCAAAAAAAAAAAAGTTATTAAAAGAATAAATAAAATCAAAGGAAAGACAAACACAATGGCAAATACAAATGCTAACATATCAATATTAACTCTAAATGTAAATGGACTAAACTCTTCAATAAAAAGACACAGAGTTGCAGCCTGGATTAAGAGAAACAAAATCCAACCTTTTGCTGTCTCCAGGAAACACATTTAGCTACAAAAGATAAAAATAGGCTCAAAGTTAAAGGATGGAAAACAATCCTACAAGCAAATGGACCAAAAAAGAAAGCAGGAACAGCTATACTTATATCAGATAAAATAGACTTCAAACTCAAAAAATAAAGAGACCCAATGGTCACTACATTATGATCAAGGGGACAATACTTCAAGAAGAAATAACACTCATTAACATATACTCACCAAACGAAGGAGCACCAAAATATATCAGACAACTGTTGTCCTCTCTGAAAACAGACATCAGAGAAAACACATATGTAGTGGGAGACTTCAACACACCACTATCAACAATGGATAGATCAACAAGACAAAAAATAAGTAAAGAAACTAAAGCTCTAAATAAGGACCTAGAGCATTTGGGCTTAACAGACATCTATAGAACACTAAACCCCAAAAAAACAGTACACATTTTTCTCAAGTGCACACGGATCATTCTCCAGGATCGATCACATGCTGGGGCACAAGACAAACATCAACAGATACACCAAGATTGAAATCATATCAACCATCTTTTCTGACCATGAAGGCATCAAACTAGAAATAAACCATAAAAAGAAGGCAAGGAACTTTCCTACCTCATGGAGATTAAAAACCACACTACTGGAAGGCCACTGGACTAATGAGGAATCAAAGAAGAAATTAAAAAATTCTTTGAATTGAATGACAAGGAGGACACCAATATCCTAAATGTATGGGATGCAGCAAAAGCAGTAATAAGAGGAAAATATATAGCAATAGAAGCTCACATCAAGAAACAAGAAAGAACTCAAAGAAACAACCTAATCTCGAAGCTCAAAGATCTAGAAAAAGAACAACAAAAAAACCCAAAACCAGTAGAAGAAAGAAATAATAAAAACCAAAGCAGAAATAAATGAAAATGAAACTAAAAAAACAATCCAAAAGATCAATGAAACCAAGAGTTGGTTCTTTGAAAAAAAATCAATAAAATAGACAAACCCTAGCCAGGCTCACAAAGGAAAAAAGGGAGAAAGCACAAATAAATAGGATCACAAATGAAAGAGGAGAAATCACAACGGACACAGCAGAAATCAAAGGAATAATCAGTAACTACTATGAACAGTTATATGGAAACAAGTCAACAATCTAGAGGAGATGGACAAATTCCTACAACTCTACAATCACCCAAAGCTAGATAAAGAAGAAATAGAACACCTAAAACAGACCCAACTACAAGCAGCAAAATTGAAATGGTAATCAAAAACCTCCCCAAAAACAAAAGCCCAGGACCTGATGGATTTACAAATGAATTCTACCAAACATTCAGAAACGAATTAGTGCCTATCCTTCACAAACTCTTTCAAAAAATTGAGAAGGAAGGGACAATACCAAAACACGTTCTATGAAGCCAACATTACACTAATACCAAAACCGAACAAGGACAACACAAAAAAGGAAAACTACAGGCCAATCTCCCTAATGAACACTGATGCAAAAATCCTCAATAAAATTTTAGCTATCAGAATCCAACAATGTATCCATAAGATAATTCAACACGACCAAGTAGGATTCATTCCAGGGATACAAGGATGGTTCAACATCCGAAAATCAATCAACGTTATCCAACACATCAACAAAAAGAAATATAAAAACCATATGATAATATCAATAGATGCTGAGAAAGCTTTTGACAAAGTGCAACATGCATTCATGATAAAAGCCCTTGAAATTCTTGGGATACAAGTAACAACCTCAACATCATAAAGGCCATCTATGACAAGCCAATAGCCAGTATCATTCTCAATGGTGAAAAGCTGAAAGCAATTCCATTAAGATCTGGAACAAGACAAGGATGTCCATTCTCACCACTGCTCTTCAATATAATACTGGAAGTCCTAGCCAGAGCAATAAGACAGAGAGAAAGACATACAAGGAATCCAAATAGGAAAAGAAGAAGTCAAACTATCACTATTTGCAGATGATATGATAATATACATAGAGAACCCCAAAAACTCCACAGAAAAACTAATTCAACTCATCAATCAGTTCAGTAAAGTGGCAAGATACAAAATCAACACACAAAGTCAGTAGCCTTCCTATACACAAACAATAAATCTGAAGAAGAAGAAATCAAAAAACCATCCCTTTTATTATTGAAACCAAAAAAAATCAAATATTTGGGAATAAATCTAACAAAAGAGGTAAAGGACCTATACAAAGAAAACTATAAAACACTGTTTAAAGAAATAGAAGAAGACACAAAGAAATGGAAAGACATCCCCTGCTCATGGATGGGAAGAATAAACATTATTAAAAATGGCCATCCTACCAAAGCAATAACAGATTCAATGCTATTCCAATCAAAATTTTCAATGTCATTCTTCAAAAAAATGGAACAATTATTGATGAAATTCATATGGAATCACAAAAAACACCCGAATAGCCAAAGCTCTCCTGAAAAAAGAGAAGGGAATGGAGGCATCACACTCCCAGACTTCAACTCTACTACAAACCATAATCATCAAAACTGCATGGTATTGGAACAAGAACAGACACACAGACCAATGGAATCGAATAGAAAATCCAGAAATAAACCACAGATTTATGGTCAACTAATCTTTGACAAAGGAGCAAAGACTATGCATTGGAGCAAAGAAAGTTTGTTCAATAAATGGTGCTGGGAAAACTGGGTCGCTACATGCCAAAAGATGAAGCTTGACCACTACCTCACACCATACACAAAAAATCAACTCAAAATGGATTAAAGAACTAGACATAAGACCTGAACCATAAAATACTATAGAAGGAAATATAGGCGAAACACTACGTGATTTGCACATCAAAGACATCTTTACAGACACATCACCCAAAGCAGTGATAGTGAAGGCAAGATAAACAGCTGGGACTACATCAAATTAAAGAGCTTCTGCACAGCAAAAAGAGACAATAACAAAACAAAGAGAAACCCCACCAACTGGGAGAACATTTTTGCCACCCAACACTAATGATAAAGGACTGATCACAAAAATCTGCAAAGAGCTGATGAGACTCAACAACAACAAAGAAAATAATCCAGTCCAAAAATGGGCAGAAGAGCTAAAAAGAAACTTCTCTGAAGAGGAAATGCAAATGGCCAAAGGGCATATGAAAAAATGTTTCAACATCACTTGTAATCAGGGAAATGCAAATCAAAACTACAATGAGATACCATTTACACCAGTGAGAATGGCACATATTAAAAAACTAGCAACAACAA
Organism: Talpa occidentalis; assembly: GCF_014898055.3. Lineage (NCBI taxonomy): Eukaryota > Metazoa > Chordata > Mammalia > Eulipotyphla > Talpidae > Talpa > Talpa occidentalis. The sequence continues at coordinate 50,626,664 of NW_023601104.1, read as the reverse complement.
GTGTTGGCGAGGGTGTGGAGAAAAAAGGAACTCTTCGCACTGTTGGTGGGAGTGCAAACTGGTCCACCACTATGGAGAGCTGTGTGAGATTTCTGGACCTACTAACATAGAGCTTCCATATGATCCAGCAATTCCACTCCTAGGTATTTACCCAAAGGACACAGAAACATCATTCCAAAGAACACCTGCACCCCTATGTTTATAGCAGCACTGTTTACAATAGCTAAGCTTTGGAAACAGCCCAAATGCCCAAAAATAGATGACTGGATCAAGAAGATGTGGTACATATATACCAGGATGGATATTACTCAGCATTCAAAAAGATAAACACATGCAATTTGCAGCACATGGATGGCGCTGGGAAGGATCATGCTCAGCGAAATAAGCCAAAAAGAAAAAGAAAATACCGGATGGTCTCACTCATAGCAGGAATCTAGAAACTTAAATAGGGACCAGAAAAATGAATAACTATAAGAAAGCGAAAATCAAAATCAACAAAAAACTATGAACCAGACCAATTTTTGGGGGGTGAGGGGCGGGGGGGTTGGTGAGGGGCAGGGATAGGGGATGGATTGGGGTCAGAATGGGGTGTTGCAATTGTTTGGGAATATAAAAATAAAATTTCATTATTTAAAAAAAAATAAAAAATAAAAATAAAGATGGTAAAAAAAATTTTAAAAATATATAGATAAATAAATAAATAAAAATAAAAAATAAAAAAATAAAATCACTCAAAAAAAAAAAAAGAAGACATTCCTTTAAATAAAAATCTTCTAATTGGGAACAAATTTATAAAAGGAAGTTTACTTTGAACATAATTTGAAAGACATAGTAAGAGCCCCAAAATGGATTCTATAACATAGTTATTTCTCTTTTTTAAAGATTTATTTATTTATGCATACAAGAGCTGGGGTACAGGCAGAGATGCTGGGGGTGAGTGGATTCACTAGAGACAGAGTGGGAAGCAGAAAAGGTAGATGGACTGAAATACACTGCTGAGGGGAGGCAGCAGGCTAGTCAGGGAAGTCTGCCATGCCATGTGGGTGCTCCCTGGACAGCCAGGGATCGAACTTGTGCTGCAGTGGCTGCAGATGGCTTCGTAGTGTTGTGCTTAACCTCTTGCGCCACCAGGGAGGCCCCAACATAGTATTTCTTATGATTTATGTAAATGCATATAAATTGCTTAATATATAAATAAATCAAGAAATAACAATAGACACTGGTAAGCTGACACAAGAATGCCTCATAAATATTTCCTTATTGTTTCACCAAAGCCTCTCTAGGATATGTAACCACATTTTTACAAAAATGACATCACAGAAGCAGAACAGATACTTAGTATGGATTTAGAAATTACATATAAAATATGAGAACCTCAGAAAGATTTAGAAATTGGAGGCACCAACCTCCAATCTCCATTAGCAAGTGGAGCTAATGCAGCCTCCTTAGATCTGCCTCTACGCTGTGTCTCCCACACCAGAGCTGAAAAGAAATGTTGAAAATTAAAACATGCTAGGAGGAATGAATACTTGAATAGAAAGAAAGGAGATAAAGCTGAGAACAATGTGGAGGGAAATAGAAGAGAAATATATTCAAATAAGAGAATGACTCAGAGTTTCAGTTTCCCAACAATAGGAGTTCAGGAAAGAGAATTATCAGTGGACTGTGGTGGAGTATTATTACTTTTTTCGTGGTGGGTATGGGTGGTAACATGCATTT
>NW_023601104.1:50609465-50624845 GCF_014898055.3 Talpa occidentalis | reverse complement strand
TCAACATCACTTGTAATCAGGAAATGCAAATCAAAACTACAATGAGATACCATCTTACACCAGTGAGAATGGACATATTAAAAAAACTAGCAACAACAAGTGTTGGCGAGGGTGTGGAGAAAAAGGAACTCTTCTGCACTGTTGGTGGAGAGGCAAACTGGTCCAACCACTATGGAGAGCTGTGTGGAGATTTCTGGACCTACTAAACATAGAGCTTCCATATGATCCAGCAATTCCACTCCTAGGTATTACCCAAAGGACACAGAAACATCAATTCCAAAGAACACCTGCACCCCTATGTTTATAGCAGCACTGTTTACAATAGCTAAGCTTTGGAAAACAGCCAAATGCCCAAAAATAGATGACTGGATCAAGAAGATGTGGTACATATATACCATGGAATATTACTCAGCATTCAAAAAAGATAAACACATGCAATTTGCAGCAACATGGATGGCGCTGGAAGGGATCATGCTCAGTGAAATAAGCCAAAAAGAAAAAGAAAATACCGGATGGTCTCACTCATAGCAGGAATCTAGAAAACTTAAATACGGGACAGAAAAATGAATAACTATAAGAAAGCGAAAATCAAAATCAACAAAAAACTATGAACCAGAGACACTTTTTGGGGGTGAGGGGCGGGAGGGGATGGATTGGGGTCAGAAGGGGGTGTTGCAATTGTTTGGGGAATATAAACATAAAATTATATTTAAAAAAAATAAAATAAAATAAAGATGGTAAAAAAATTTTAAAAATATATAAATAAATAAAAAATAAAAATAAAAAAAATAAAAAATCACTTCAAAAAAAAAAAAGAAGACATTCCTTTAAATAAAAAATCTTCTAATTGGAACAAATTTATAAAAGGAAAGTTTACTTTGAACATAATTTGAAAGACAGTAAGAGCCCCAAAATGGATTCTATAACATAGTTATTTCTCTTTTTTTTAAAGATTTATTTATTTATGCATACAAGAGCTGGGTACAGGCCAGAGATGCTGGGGTGAGTGGATTCACTAGAGACAGAGTGGGAAGCAGAAAAGGTAGATGGACTGAAATACACTGCTGAGGGGAGCAGCAGGCTAGTCAGGGGAAGTCTGCCATGCCATGTGGGTTGCTCCCTGGACAGCCAGGGATCGAACTTGTGCTGCAGTGGCTGCAGATGGCTTCGTAGAGTTGTGCTTAACCTCTTGCGCCACCAGGAGGCCCCAACATAGTTATTTCTTATGATTTATGTAAATGCATATAAATTGCTAATATATAAATAAATCAAGAAATAACAATAGACACTGGTAAGCTGACACAAGAATGCCTCATAAATATTTCCTTATTGTTTCACCAAAGCCTCTCTAGGATATGTAACCACATTTTACAAAAATGACATCACAGAAGCAGAACAGATACTTAGTATGGATTTAGAAATTACATATAAAAAATATAGAACCTCAGAAAGATTTAGAAATTGGAGGCACCAACCTCCAATCTCCATTAGCAAGTGGAGCTAATGCAGCCTCCTTAGATCTGCCTCTACGCTGTGTCTCCCACACCAGAGCTGAAAAGAAATGTTGAAAATAAAACATGCTAGGAGGAATGAATACTTGAATAGAAAGAAAGGAGATAAAGCTGAGAACAATGTGGAGGGAAATAGAAGAGACATATATTCAAATAAGAGAATGACTCAGAGTTTCAGTTTCCCAACAATAGGAGTTCAGGAAGAGAATTATCAGTGGACTGTGGTGGAGTATTATTACTTTTTTCGTGGTGGGTATGGGTGGTAACATGCATTTTGAAGGAATGTGGACCCATATTCCTAAAACATACATAGTGTTATAAACCAATGCTGCAGCAATAAAGGACAGAGAGAGAGAGAGAGAGAAGAGGAGGGAGGAAAAGAAAATATTTTTAAAGGAATAGCAAAAGGAATTTCCCAGAACTGAAGGATGTGAATTATTAGATTACAGTGATACTGAAGGCCCACCACAAATGAATGGAAAAGGAAGCATATTAAGTGTTGTCATGGTGAAAGTCAGAAAACATGGGAGAAGTTTTGGAAGAGAGGAAACACTGTCAATGAGAAAAAGAAAAAAAACAGAAATGAAAACATCACTGGATTTCTCACCTGCAACCACAGATCTTAGAAGATTGAAAAATGCTTACGAGATTCTTTGTCCAAATGATTTCCAACTTAGCAATACATGGGCAAACTATTTTTTTTTTAATAGAGCATGTTTTATTTTATTTATTTATTTGTTTGTTTGTTTGTTTTGTTTATACATGCACTGGGTACAGTCAGAAGCGCGGGAGGGTGAGAGAATTCACCAGAGCCAGAGCGGGGAGCAGAGCAGGCAGAAGGACCGAAGTACACTGCTGAGGGGAGCAGCGGGCGGCAGGAGAGGTCTGCGCGCCATGTGGGGACCCTCCTCCGGTGGCCGGGGAGCAGCCAGGGATCGAACCGGCGCTGGCAGAGGCTGCGGGCAGCTTCGCAACCCAGCGCTCAACCACTGTGCCACCGGGGAGGCATGGGCAAACTATTAAGTCAAAGTAAATGAAAAAGTTTTCAGAGGTAAAATCTTTAAAAGATGTACTTCCCATCTATATTTTCCTGGTAGTTAGTAAATTAAGAAAAAGGAAGACATGGGAGCTAGGCAACAGCTGCTGAAGGCAGATGACAGGGCCACAGCATAGTGGCCAGGGAGCTACTAATCCTGATGGAACAGGAAATCAAAGAGCTCCCAAAGCAATGTCTCCAGAAAAGAAAATGTAAGACAGTCCAATGAGCCTGAACATATTAAAAGGACACTTATGTTTGTACTAGAGTTTTAGGATAAATCAGTGATCTGCCAGTAAAAACTTAGTAAGGGTTGTAGAAACTTCTGCAATTATCAACTTTAGGAAAAAAAGAAGCGACTCAACAAAAGTGCTGGGCCTCCCTGGTGGCGCAAGGGGTTAAAGCACTGCACTATGAAGCAATCCACAGCTTCTGCAGCACAAGTTCAATCCCCAGCCGGCCAGGGAGCAACCCACCTGGCACAACAGATCTCTCCTGACTTGCCCCACTGCTCCCCTCAGCAGTGTTCTTCGGTTGATCTGCCTGTTCTGTTCCCCACTCTGTCTCTGATAAATCCTCTCACCCCCTGCATCTCTGGCCTGCACCCAGCTCTTGTATGCATAAATAAATCTTTAAAAAAAAAAAAGAATGAAAGTGCTACCTTTGAGAACTAAATATAATATTGCAAATACCAAAAAAAATTTAATTAACTATATTGGAAAAGATAGGAATGCGTGTGTGTGCCATCAATGGGGGTGAATGATAGGAAAAGCATTTGAGGGTTATATTTCATGAAATGAAAACAAGGGCTGTTATGTAATATGGAGAAAAGTAAGAGATTAACAACATTAAAATGTGGTTAACAAACTTAAAGATCTGTATAAGATGAAATAGATAAAGGTTCTTAAAGTGGCTGTCTGGGAGGAGAGGGATGGCAGGAATGGAAATGTTTGATATGAAACTGTTGCTCTAAGCCAGTAGTATTATATGATTTTTTAAAAACTATGTTTACATATTCCTTTGACCAAAAAAAAATTTATATTAAAAAAAAATAAAGCAAGGAAATAAATGACAACATAAATCCATTTCTTCTTGTATCTTCAATCTCTTTCTCTCCCTCCATCGTCCGTCCTCACTTGACCATACTTTTGAAGAAAATCCTTATACAACCTTTTCTTTTTTTTTTTTTAAGATTTATTTATTTATTTATTTATTTATTTAAACAAGCACTGGGTACAGTCAGAAGCGCTGGAGGGTGAGAGAATTCACCAGAGCCAGAGTGGGGAGCAGAACAGGCAGAAGGACCGAGGTACACTGCTGAGGGGAGCAGCGGGCGGCAGGAGAGGTCTGTGCGCCATGTGGGACCCTCCTCCGGTGGCCGGGAGCAGCCGGGGATCGAACCGGCACTGCAGAGGCTGTGGGCAGCTTCGCAACACAGCGCTCAACTGCTGTGCCACCGGGGAGGCCCCTATAACCTTTTCTAGTTACAGTCCAATTCCATGTCTTTCTATCACAGATAATCTTATTGAAAATTATACTCTAGTCAGGTCCTCATCTTCACTCCTCAACTTGCTACAATGGATTATATCAAACTATTAAGAAATTTCTGACATCATTTTTTTTACCTCTAAGAGCCACTTCATCTAGTTCAACCTCGTGGCCTACCGGCTTCTCCGTGACCCAATTCTGAGCCTGTCACCTGAATATCTCTTCACTATGCCTGTCACTTGGGCTCTGTTCTCCAGCCATACTGCTCTGCCTTAATTCAATCTGTTTTTTTTTTTTTTTTTGAATTAAGGCTTCTGTCTAACTCTTGCTTCCCACCAGTCCATGATGATGATCTTCCTAAAACATTCATTTTATCACTTCACTCCTCTCCCTAAAACCAATACTGTCAGAACCAAGCTCCTACCCATGGCCACAAGCTGACCATTGCCTGCCCTAAGAGCCTCATCTCCCTCTAGTTTCTGCATCCACCTTAACTTGATTCCAACCTTGCCCTCTGTACTGAGACAGACTAAACAATTCACATGCAGAACTATTCCTTTCAATTTTATATATTTAAACACACGCACACATACACACACACACACAGAGGAAATTACATATCCCTAATATTTGGTACTTGATAAATATTTATGAAAGGAAAATTCATCATATTCGTAAATGACCCAAAAGTGAATCATGAATAAAAAATATATATGTATATAAATTTAGTTTCTTCTAAGGGCCAAGTGAATATTGAAAAGGTTGACTATGTTTACTTAAACATTCAAATGCATAGTGACAGGAAACTAAGAGCATCTTCCAAGTTGTGTTAAGAGGGGTGAGAGAGAGAAAAGGACAGAAAGAGGTGGGGGGGAAGGTGGGGAGTATAGGAGACTAGAAAATGTTTCACCTCCGTTTTACAATGTAACAACTAAGTGAAGAAAATATTTAAGCATTGCAAACATTAATCTGTGTGAAGGAACTTGTCCCTTATTTTCCAAAAAGCGATACAACCAAGAATTCATAGTTAGCCTTAAAGAATCTATGTGCTCTGTGTGAGTACTTCTATTTGTTTTCTGGTGAAGAAGTGCCGTCAGAAGTTTTAAAAGCTGTCCAACCAGTTCTTAAACTCGCACCCTATCCAACAAAAGTTTAATTAGGTTTGAGTTTTGTTTAAACTGACATCTGTGGTTCAAAAAGCCCCCCAGGTCAGCAATATAGTTTGCATCTTAAGTGATCAAATTGCTCGAAGGTATTCTGTGGTTCCATGGTTATTTTTTTATTCTGATTTGCAACGCATCTAGTTAATCGCCCTACGCTAAGAATATGGCTTATTCAAATGAAAAATATTTTTTGCAGTATCTCTGAATCAGTTTTGCAAAAGCAGTTATTCTTTACCTATTCATGGTGCAGGATCTAGGGGAGACAGGAAGCAGGATGTAAGTAGGAAAGACCTTAAAGCAGGCAAAAGAGATGTCAGCAAAGGCCCCTCAGAGCAGGCACACACACTTCCCTATAGGAAGGTTCCTGAGGCCCTCCTCAGGGGCTATTTACTATCACTTTACAAACAATATTACCAGGCTTATTTACCTAGTTTCTAAGCCTACCACAGAATAGAAATAAGATATAAGAAAGAGAGGTACAGGAGAGGGCTACTTAGAACATTCTGAAATACTGACAGCAAAATACAGACTTCTGTCAGCCTAATGGGAAGGAGGAAACAAAATTATAAAGAGAAAACACAAAAGAACCTTAAGTACAACTGAATATAGGGTATGGGGCAAACATTTCCTTCACCCAATAAGACCTTGGGCATCAATTTATCATAGCCCAGTACAAGGAATCAGCATCCGAAATGGTGCCCTTTGTCCTCAAGGAAAGGATGGACTCAACACCTTCAGAAAGGCATGATGCCTGTGCCAGGTAATAGGGGCGCAAGAAGGAACAAGTTGTGTCCAATTTTACAAAGGGAATACAGTATGACAGATGATAGAAAATGCTTCTTCTGAAAGAGTAAACATTTAAAAGGGCACCTTTGTCCATAAAGGACTAAATCCATAATTACTAAGAAAATTCTGCATCTGAAATGATTTCATAGCAGCTGTTACAATGTATTTTCAAATCTAGGTAAGAGTATTATACTTAGTAAAATAAGTTCGATGGAGAAAGGCAAACACCATATGATTCCACTCATATGTGGTATATACAAACACAAAGCAAAAGAATGAACTAAATAAAACAAAAATAAACTTGTAGATACAAGACCAAATTAGCTGGTATTGTTATTGGACGCCAAATCTGTTATAGGACAGGGAGAGGGGCAGCCCAAACCCCACAAACCTGCCTATTCTAAATGGGTTCTGCCATCCGCCGCATCAATAGAAAACATAGGAGACTTTAAGGGGAAGGAACTTTAATAAAACTAGGAAACAATACAGGTAAGGCAGAGTCTAGTTTCTAAATGAAGCACCCAAAGTTACCCGTCCCCTTGTGGGTAAAAGTCCATCCAAATGGGACTGGCCCAGAGCAAGGCCCCAAAGCCTGCCACAAGTCTAAAGCATCTTTCAGTGAGGACCCACAGAAAAGGGCCAGAAACAACCAGACAAGCCCAGAAGGAAAAGAGCAAAATCAACATCAAGATAAAAGCTGCCATTGTCCCCTCCCCATGGGTCTCACCCACATCTGTGTCACCCAGTCCACAACCAAAAGACAAGCGCAGTTTCTTCGCGTGTCTCTAGGCTCCATGTGCCTCCTCCAGGTCTCCTGGCTCCATCCTGCTTCCTTCCTCAGTCTCTTCTGCAGCTTCTCCTCTTCCTGCGCAGCTCCACCCTCCCTTGGGTGGGGCAGGGAACCTCCCCCTTTCCTGGGGACCACCCTGTTACAGTATCAGAAGAGAAGGTTGAAGGGGGGAGGCATAAATAGGGTAAAATGGGTCTGTTAAAAAATGTAGGTAAAATATACATTGAATTGTAGAACCTAAATATAACATCAAAGAACACAAGAGTAGTAGTTAGAGCAGTGGGAAATTCATCTTTGTGATAAGTCACTAACTATGTATGGCTTTGGCAAATCAGTTACTCCTCCAAGATGCTCTCCTATCTGTCAAATGAAGAGTCTGAAGACATAACTTTGAAGGATCCACTAACAGATACCTCCAACCCACATCCTCAGTATTGACTTTTGACTCAGTTTGGCCATTCTGAGCCCATGCCTTGTGTGAAAGGTGCTATCACAGAGCACAAAGTGATAAAAACAAAAGTCTTTTCTGGCATTCAGGTTTCAAAAACCTGGGAATCTCTGGAAAAGAAAAACAGAGGTAGGACATTCACAATTGATTTCGGAGAAAACAGGGTAAGCTTGTTTAAATACTGTTACATCCATCCATAGTTAGAAAAGAATTGAATTTCTGTGCTAAAAGAAGTTAGTAGGGTACTGATGAAAACATAGATGGGGCTGGGTCCCTGGAGTGGGGACTTGTACCCAGACCCCAGGCTAAGCCCAGATGAAACAAGGGACAGATGTAAAATAAAGAGCAGAAAACATCAGGGACTGGGGCCTCCCCGGTGGCGCAGTGGTTGAGCGCTGGGTTGCGAAGCTGCCCGCAGCCTCTGCAGCGCTGGTTCGATCCCCGGTTGCTCCCCGGCCACCGGAGGCTTGTCCCGCATGGCCGCAGACCTCTCCTGCTGCCCGCTGCTCCCCTCAGCAGTGTACTTCGGTCCTTCTGCCTGCTCTGCTCCCCGCTCTGGCTCTGGTGAATTCTCTCACCCTCCCGCACAGTTCTGACTGTACCCAGTGCTTGTATAAATAAATAAATAAATAAATCTTTAAAAAAAAAAAATCAGGGACTAACTACTACCCATAGAGAATCCAACAAGTAGCACAATCCCAGAGCAGAAATCACCAGGTGGGAGTGTCCAGGCAGAGGGATCATTATCTTGCAAAATTTACCATCTACCAGCATGCTTCATAACAGCAAGATGACTTCTGTGTGCCCAAGAGTGGCAACAGGGAGGGGGGAGAAATTGAAGGAGCCTTGGAGGTGGGAACAAAGGACAATGCAAGCAGGGTCCTGTGAGCACTGATTATGGAAGAAAGACCTGTCCAGCCATTGTCTGTGTTGCTGATCACTAAGACTAGAGCTCCAAATACTTCTGCCCACCACATCTTTGTATCAGAGTCACCAACAAAGCACAATGTTTTTCAAGGAGTGGAAAGAACAATGGCATACTCACATAGAGAAAAGAAACAGAAAGATCAACTTTTGCAGTGGGCATCAATCAGTTCCCCCATGGCCAGCATATCCCTCCTGAAAGTCAAGGCAGGATCACTGGCCTAAACACACTCCATTGTGTGCCCCATAGCACAGGTCTCCTTTCCTTCCCTGCAGGGGACAGATACAGTAGTGAGGGTTGCACACAAGCAGAACAAAGGAGCACACATTGAGTCTGTAACAGGGAAAGATATTCCCACACAAGGCAACCAGTTCAGCACAAGCTATGGGGACTCTATCCTGGTGGTAGAGCAGGGTTCCAGGTCCAAAGCCCATTCTTAAGTAGTCAAGTGGGGGGTCAAAAGACTGCATGCACAAGACTGCTTTTCCCAACAAGACTTAAGTGGGTCACCAGATGAAAGTAAATGTGGATGTCTCTATAGAGGTCAGTATGGTACCTGACCTTAAGGAAGCCTGTAAATATCCCAGGCATGGAGAGGGGGCTCTCAAATTGCCTAAAACCAAATTTTTGCAAGTCTAATGGAATTGGAACTCCAAATAAAGACCAAATTGAATCCCAGACAAATAAACATATTTCTTGCACATCTGTGTTTGGAAACTGAGATTCAGACCCACTGCATGCTGAGACAGATTCCACAGCTATAAAAATCAAAAGGCCAAGTCACAGAACAGAAGACATAACTGATGAATAACTTCATGCCAATAAATGCAGGGAAACCTGGGTAAAAAGTTAGATAAAAGTTGGATTAAAAACTTGGATAAAAAGAATTGTTATCTAGAAAAGTTTGTTATGAAATTGACCTGGGGGAAGGAGGGAATTGACAACCTGATTAAATTAATAGTCACTAAAGAAACTGGAATAATGAAAATAAATCTTTCTTTATTCAAGACACCAGCCCAGATGACATTACAGGTGAAAATTACCAAACTTTCAAGGAATAAATAATCCCTCTTTTATGAAAACTGTTTTTAGAGAGTGGAAAAAGATATAAAGTATTTAACTTATGCAGCTAATACAATATGATAGCAAAAATGGACAAGGGCAGTCAATACAAAGGGGAAAAAATACACCCATCTCACCTGTGAATACAAATGCAAAAACCCTCATAAAACTATCAGCCTATGAATACATATTGTAACATAACCAAAAAGGTTTCTCCAGAATGCAAGGATAGTTTAGATGGATGATTACCTCACAATAAATGATTAAGAAGGAAAGTGTGACTATCTCCCCAGAAGCAGAAAAAGGGATCAACAAAATTCAATTCAAAATTGCTAAATTCTTAACAAGTGGAGAAAGAATATCAGCCTAATAAAGAATATTGATCACAAAAGCTATAGTAAACATCATAGTTATGTTTAGTGATGAAACTAAGAACCAAACCTTTGTTTTAAAGTCAATAATAAAATAGGGGTGCTCGCTGTCACTACTTTTATTTAAAAAACAAATTCTGCAGGCAAACCTCTGGAACAAATACAGGAGTTCAGAGAGGGTTATGAGATACATGATCAACATATTAAAACCAATATAATAATAAACAATTTGAAAATGTAAATAGAAAAGACATCTGCGAGATAACAGAGAGTAATTAGTCTCTGAGCCTGTTCCTGGCACAGAGCTCCTAAAACCCTTGTAATTTCCTGGGCGATAAGAACATCTTTTGTTTCAATGCAGTGACTCTGGATGGGTCCCTGGGTGAGGACTCACCACAGGAAAGACCAAACCATGATTAGGAACTTGGAATTTTCAGCCCCGCCCACCATTCTCTTGAGAAAAGAGAAAGGTTGAAAATGGAGCTAATGATCTATCAGGACTAGTCATGAAGCCTCCATAAAAATTCCAGCAGTAAGGGGTTCGAGGAGCTTACAGGGTGGCAAAAACAACCATACTGGGAGGGGCATGTGGCCCTGACTCCCTGGGACAGAATCTCCTATACTGTGGACCCGCCCAGATCTTACCCTATGTATCTCTTCATCTGCCTGTTGGTCTCCATCCTTTGTCATTTCCTTTAGTAAGGTGATAAAAACTAAGCATTTCCTTGAATTCTATGAGTCATGCCAGCAAATTAATCAAACCCAGGAACCTCAGATTTGTAGCTAAGTTGGACAGAAGTTGTAGGAAACCCAGGTACCTACTGCTTATGTCTGGCATCTTGTGGGACTGAGTGCTTAAGCTGTGGGATCTGATGCCGATTCCGGGTAGATAGTGTCAGGACTGAGTTAAACTGTAAGATACCTACCTGGTGTCTCAGAGAACACCTGTTGTGGGGAGAAAAAAACCCACACATTTTGTGATCAGCAGTGTCAGAGGTGGGAGTGTCCAGAGGGAGTGGTAAGAGACACACAGGTAAAACAAACAAACAAACAAACAAACAAACAAAAAACAGAAAGGAAGAGCCAGGGATTTCCCAAGAAAAAAAGGAAAAACCTATCACAATTACAATAAAATCTATCAGATAAATGTGCGTGTAGTTAAATGCTAGCGTTAAACCTTACAGTCCTCATTTTGCTTGATAGCAAGACTTGAAACAGTTACTGTGTCCTTCCAGACACTTTTGCTTGCCTTCCAAAACATCACATACCTCTCTTAGTTTTCCTTCCACACCTGGCTCTCTTTTCCAGTTTCTTCTGTCAATACTACCTCTTCTTTCTGCCTATGAACAATGGCGTGCCCCCAGCCTTAGTCCTTAGAGCTCTTTTTTTTTTTACTGTTAAAACAGCACTCTTTTTATTGTTTTTTTTTTTAAATAATAAATTTTATTTTTATATTCCCCATAAATTGCAACCCCCCCATTCTGATCCCAATCCCTCCCCTCCCGCCCCTCACCCCTCCAAAAGTGTCTCTGTCTCATAGTTTTTTGTTGATTCTGATTTTCACTTTCTTATAGTTATTCATTTTCCTGGTCCCTTATTTAAGTTTTCTAGATTCCTGCTATGAGTGAGACCATCCGGTATTTTTCTTTTTCTTTTTGGCTTAATTCTCTGAGCATGATCCCTTCCAGCGCCATCCATGTTGCTGCAAATTGCATGTGTTTATCTTTTTGAATGCTGAGTAATATTCCATGGTGTATATGTACCACATCTTCTTACTCTTTCAATTGGTCATCTCTTCCAGTTTATTAATTCAAATACCATCTGATCACTGTTGATTTCCAATCTTTCCAGTCCTCGTCTAACTCTTCCCCAAAGCCTAGAATTATAATGAGCTGCCTATTGGACACCTCCACTTGGGAGAATATGAGACATTTCAAACCAAACAAGTCCAAAACCAGCATTGATTCAGCCTGATCTTTACATCTCAGAAAATGAAGACTAAACTAGATTTTGACTTGGGATATTTTCTTTTTCACTTTGACAATGTCACAACAGGAATGTTTGACCCTACACTCATAAAGAGAACTCATTTCTCCACTTAAAAAGTTTTTGCATACATCCTGGGTTATTTTCCATTTTCTCTTACCAGATACACAAAAGGGCAGTTTGCTATTAATTACCCTAACTATATTCTAGTGCCACCTGCACTGCTTTATCAGTTTCAGGTCTGTCTTATACATGATGGCTATTTATATTCCCAACCAAAGTACATTCATTATCAGTAGACAAAAGCAGCTACTAACTTCATTATATCTTCTGGTATAATTGTTTACAACTATAATTTTAGGGGCCTCCCTGGTGGCATAGGGGTTAAGTCTCGGTACTATCACCGCTATGGCCTGAGTTTGATCCCCAACCAGAGATGTAACCCACATATGGTCCAGCAGACCTCTGCTGTCTCCCGGCTGCTCCCCTCAGCAGTGTATTTCAGTAGATCTGCCTGTTCTGCTCCCCACTCTGTCTCGGTGACTCTTCTCACCCCACTCCCTCCACACATAACTCTGGTCTAATATTGTTTACATTAAATATTATTTAGGATTATTTCCTTCTATGCATAAATAGATCTTTAAAATTATAATTTAATTATGAATTATTCCCATTTTTTCTTTTCTGTTACAAATAGGGCATTATATTAATCTGTGACGTTATGTGGATATGTTGATGATAATTATGAGTTCTATTCAGGATAATAAAATGGGCAAAGTATATTCAACAAGAAGGATGTGCTGGGTCTGACAAGAACATGCATGACTGATCTGATTTATCTCTTATTCCTATTAACAAGCAACTTTTGTTGGCAGAATCAGTCATACTTGACTACCTTTCTGACTTCACCTGACCATATTCCTCCCCCTCCACTGACCCATTCAGTTCCTCAGACACTCCAGGAACATCCTTGCCTTGGAGGTTTGTGATGTTTCTTCCCTCTGCCTGAAATGATCTTCCCACATGCATGCATTACATGACTTGGTCCATTACTTCTTTCAGAACTCTCCTCAAATGCCAAGGTTTCTTACATTCCCTTTCTGACTGTCTGGCTTAACTATCCCTCTACCCCATCATTTTCTAGTTCTCTTATCCTGTGTTGTTTTTTTCCTTGTGTCACTTACTGCCATCAGGCATTACTAATTTGTATTACTTATTTGTTTACTTTCTGCCCCTCACTTTAGAATGCCAGTCCCAAGAAAGCAGAGACTTCATTTGCTCCATGCTGTTTCCCAGTGTCGGTTACAGCGTCATACATACCAGGAACCCAATAAAACTGAATGGACTGATGAATGTCGTAGGGACAAAGAGCGTGCTGGTGGGAGCCCGGGCTGAGCAGGTAGGTTCCAGGACCCTCACTGCCTGTTAAGACACTGCTATCCTGACATTATGTGTTTGGAATATTGAACTTTCATTGAATATAGCATTTAAGAAAGGTTTCCACAACTGAAAAGCATTGGAAAGACAATGGTCTTTCAAAATAGCAAAGATTGGAAAGCACAATGGTGTTGAGGGTGTAGGGGAACAGGCCTACATTGGTGGGACTGCAGGTGGTTCAAGTGTGGATGTATGTACTGAGACTTTTTTAGACATATTACCCTTTTTTAAGATTTATTTATTTATTTATACAAGAACCGGGGTACAGGCCAGATGCGCAGGAGGGTGAGAGGATTCACCAGAGACAGAGTGGGGAACAGAACAGGCAGACTGACGAAATACACTGCTGAGGGGAGCAGCAGGCGAGACAGGAGAGGTCTGCAGTGCCATGTGGGACCCTCCCTGGCCATCCGGGAACCGGCGCTGCAGATACTGTGGACAGCTTCACAGAGCAGCATTCAACCACCTGCACCACCAGGGGAGGCCCCACATTACATTTAATATTGTTTTATTTAGGATCATTTTGCCATGTAAGGCGAGTGTTATTAACTCCACGACATGGAGGAAACTGAGGCACCAATCATTTTAAGGAACAAATAAATTACAACTCAAGGATCCCAGCATGTCTTCAGACTGCAATCCTAGGACTTTCTTCAATATTGTCCATTGTCTGCTAATTCCCTTGTTCTATTACCTAGCTCCTTAAAACTAAAAAACTGTGTCACACAGAAAATCTTTTTAACTCTTAGCACCTAATACAATACTAAACTCTGCAGGGGGTCAATAAACCTTTATTGAAAAAAGAAATAAATGAGCCATAAAAGTTTCCACAGAAGGTGCAGCATCCATAGAGACCATGACAGCCCCATTATCTCTTCTACCTTCTTCCATAGTAACAGAATGTGAACCTTGGCACATAGCTGCCCAAATAATGACTTGACTGTAGTCCTGTGGCTAATTTCTGGTGAGTGAAATATAAGCAGAAGTAGGGGCCAACTTCAGAAACACCTTGTTTAATGTCTTTCATGCAGGCTGGGATGCAGATGTGACGATTGAAACAGGCACACTGGGAGCACGAGATGGCATTCGGGATGAGGGTCCCTGTCAGTAAAGCAATAAGATGGCAGGGTACTGGATCCCTGACTCTACAGAATACCATGTCAGCCCTATATTACCTTTTGCATAGCCTTTATGCAAGAGAGAAATAAACCCCCATCTTGTCTAAGTCACTTCTATTTCGATTTTCTGATTAACTGCACCCATCGGCTGCCCAGAACTAGTTCTATTAGGACTGCCTCTTACTCCCATTTCCTTGTTACTTGATATTTGGCTAAACTGATTTGGCATTGTAGTAGTGACAGCCTATATGAATTATGCATTCCATTTAGCATTTTCAAAGATTCCATTGTAAATGGATATTTAATAAGCTTTTTCACTTAACCCTAAAGAGCAATAGAACAGAGTCATGCATAAAAAGCCATAATTCAGTGAACTTTTTAATAATCACTTCCCAGAGTAGTAATTGATTGTCAAAGACTGTACACCTAGGCAAGTCTCAACAGCATAATGAAATCAGAACAATGAAAAGTGTCTCAGCTGTCTCAATCTTTCATTCCTTCAGAACCCTATTTCCACTGATTAAGAGATGAAGAGCTTGAGACTGGAGATGTTCTTGAGGGGAAATCTGGCTGAAATGATGAGGTCTGGCTTTATTATAATCTTTTCCTGTGTGCCTAATAAATTTTTAGCAAGCCAAGCAAAGGACAGGAATTTTATTTACCATATTATCTGTGAGATCTGAAGAGGAGGTAGGCTCTCAATTTAAAAGACAGGGAAGGGTGAAGGGTGCAGGGAATTTGACTTATTATCAAGACTTGTCAAATCTGATGGTGAGTATGCCAATCAACAGTTAGCCACATGATCGTGGCATCCTGCAGATACTTAGATCATATCAAATCATCAGCTCTTCCTCCTAGCTTTTGGGAATTCCTGGTAAGGCCACTTATACACTCCATTCTCTCAAGTCAAGGATTCTCAACAAGACTCCAACCCACTACAGATAATAAGATTTCAAGTATGTCAAAAGTAGCTCTTTTGGACTCATAATCCATACCCACTGGGCTAAAAAAAAAAAGTACTTGCAGGTATTCTTTGCTTTGAGAATAGCTCAAAAATTTCAAAACATGGCCTCCCGGTGGCGCAGCGGTTGAGCGCTGGGTTGCGAAGCTGCGCGCGGCCTCTGCGGCGCCGGTTCGATCCCCGGCTGCTCCCGGCCACCAGAGGAGGGTCCCACGTGGCGTGCAGACCTCTCCTGCCGCCCGCTGCTCCCCTCAGCAGTGTACTTCGGTCCTTCTGCCTGCTCTGCTCCCCGCTCTGG
>NW_023601104.1:50353472-50609365 GCF_014898055.3 Talpa occidentalis | reverse complement strand
CCACTTCTGGTAAAATGAACTTGACGTCTTTCAATTTAATTCTGAGTTGAAACTCTATGATAATTTGTCAGTTTTTCTGCTTTTATTCAGGCCATTCTTGAAGTTTGATACAAGTTGTCACCTAAATTGGGAGGGGGGGAGTCTAAATGTTCAGCATTAAGGAAATCATTAAGAAAATGTATTGGATTACTGTCAATTTTTAATGTTAAATATTTGGATTATTTATTTACATAGAAAATCTTGTGAAATTAGTCAAAAAGGATTATCATTATAAATGTGATTTTGAAATAGATTGACAATTCAAGAAACTATTGAAACATTTGTGGGTATTTTATGAAGTAATCCTTTGACTTGTGGTTTTCTGTCTGGTAATGCTAATTATATAGTTTTTAAAAGGATCAGTTAAGCTAGTGGAAATGTATATTACAACATATAACACATGAAATTCTGAGATCTTTGATCTGTTTTTTAGATGGAGGTCATAATGCTATAATAGAGCATACCTATATATATGGTTTATTAATATGCTAGTATTTTCCCCTTTGTCTTTTTTTATAAAGGCTTCATCTCTTTCAACATATAAAATAGCAGACCAAGACTTTTCTTATTTCTTTCCTGATGATCCACCCACATTTATCTTCAGTCCAACTAACAGAAGAAGAGGGAGACCCCCTAAACGAGTATCTATTAGTCAGGTAAGTAGAGAATAGACAAAAACCACATCATAGCCCTTAGTAAAGCTATTCAAAATCAAGAACAGTGTTTGACTCCCCTCACCCTTGTAGCTTGTGGTAAGGAACACATTCTTTCACACACACCACATTTATGTAATCTGTGTTATAGTAACAGCTCAGCAATGACCTTGTAGAAGTTTAGGTGTGAATTAAGATGGCTCTCATATCACAGGGTATTATGCCAAAATGGAAGCAAGCATTTAAGCGGTTACTAAAATGTTGAGCAGGGTGTAAATTATGGAACATTAAAGAACATTTAAAAGATAATAAAATAAGAGTGTCACATTAAGCTGATTAGAGATATTATTCTCAAGAGAAATAAAGTAAAAATAAATGTTTCACACTGTTTAATGTTGGCCACAAGAATGTTTCTGACATGTCTTTTCTCTGCCTCTTTCATATTTGATGTACCCTGCAAGACTGTTTTAATTTTCCAATACTTAAAGTTTCTCTTTATATACTACCAGTTTTTTTCCTGGGAGGCTTTTGTACTAAATTGCGGGGCTAGAGAATTAACTCATATTCTCTATAGTCCTATGGTTAGAGTTTTTAAAAGTTCAGTTATGCTTTAGAATAAAACCTTGTTTTATTACAAAGGAAGTATAATTGATGAGTACTTAATTTTTTTTATTCTTACTGTAAGAACAAGACAGACTCGGTTTGTAAAATTTATGGTTCTATAACTTTAGTTTCTTGGTTTGTATTTTCAGGATGACAGTGTTGCTATTAAACAGACTATTGCTGGTTATAGGAATAAAGCTACTAAAGAAAGAGACAAACTTTTGAAACAAGAAGAAATGAAGTCACTGGGTAAGTTTTAACAGTCTCCAAAAAAAACTATTTCAGTATAAAAGAATATTTCTCTGTGCCAGGGCTGGCGGGGGGAGAGGGGGTCTAAAATGGCATATTTCTTGTGTTTGTGTGTGGTTTTTTAAGCATAGGTTTTTTTATCTCAGCTGTCAATTTTTTTTTTTTTTTTTTTTTGTGGGACCCTCGCTGGGGATCGAACTGGCGCTGCAGAGGCTGTGGGCAGCCTCGCATCCCAGCGCTCAACCGCTGCGCCTGCCACCAGGGGAGGCCCTCAGCTGTCAATTTTTATCAGTGAGACTTCTGTTCATCTCTTTTAAAGCAATATTTTAAGGCATATCCTATTCCCCGTTAAACTGGTGAAATGCTAATTAAACACAGGTTAGAATTGTTAGGGCTTACAACTGTTTTGGACCTTTTTTATTTTTTAAATTCACACTACCTTATAAAACATTGTTTCCCAAGTTGACAATCCATAATGAATCATTTGAGATCTTAATAAATGAAGACTCTAGATTTGTAGCTCTAGGTGGGAAAAGAGAGTCTTCAATTCAAGCAAGGTAACTCCTTGCTGCTGGTCTCTGGTCTAGAGTGAGTAAGTAGCAGGGCATTCAAAGGAAGGTATGTGTTTGTCTCAGTACAATAGTTTGTCTTAAACCCAGCCACTTGCTTTTCCATTTTATTTTTTTTTTTTTTTATTTTTTTTTTTTTTTTTATAGAGGCATGCTTTATTTATTTGTTTGCTGGTTTGTTTGTTTGGTTATACATGCACTGGGTACAGTCAGAAGCGCGGGAGGGTGAGAGAATTCACCAGAGCCAGAGCGGGGAGCAGAGCAGGCAGAAGGACCGAAGTACACTGCTGAGGGGAGCAGCGGGCAGCAGGAGAGGTCTGCGCGCCATGTGGGACCCTCCTCCGGTGGCCGGGGAGCAGCCGGGGATCGAACCGGCGCCGCAGAGGCCGCGGGCAGCTTCGCAACCCAGCGCTCAACCGCTGCGCCACCGGGGAGGCCCTGCTTTTCCATTTTAATTTTGATGGTTCCAGTAATTCATAACCCCTTTGAATCTCTACTGATCCCACTTAACCTTAAATTGTTTCTTTTGTTATATTAAAAAATGTGTTATTTTCTGTCTGTGTACAACGCTAAATTTGACTTTCTCCACAGCTTTTGAAAAGGCTAAATTAAAACGAGAAAAAGCAGATGCCCTAGAAGCAAAGAAAAAAGAAAAGGAAGATAAAGAGAAAAAGAAGGAAGAATTGAAGAAAATTGTTGAAGAAGAAAGACTGAAAAAGAAAGAAGAAAAAGAGAGGCTAAAAATAGAAAGAGAAAAGGTATTCAAGTATATTGGCTATATTCTCCCCACATATAGTACTTTACATATTTAAATTCATGCTTAATTTTCATATGCTTTTGCCACTTTGACTCATATATGTAGTTTCTGGTAAGCACTAGTGATCGATGTTGCTTTATTTGCCTTTTGCTTTGGAAAATTCAGTGAATGCCTATTTAGTTCAACACACACACACACATGCCTTTATACCTCACTTAAAACTTATTTTAATGTTCAATTTTAGTGATTTTCTTCATTACTTGCATATTTTTTTTTTTTTTTGGAAGATGGTATATATAAAACCTTCAATCGTAGAATGTATAATTCGAAAAATACAATTAAGTCTATTACTAACAATGAGGCCTCCCTGGTGGCCTAGGGGTTAAGTCTCAGTGCTGTCACCACTACCACCTGAGTTCGATTCTCCTGTCTTGCCTTCCTCTCCCCTTAGCAGGATTTCAGTAGCTCTGCCTCTTCTGCTCCCCTCTCTGTCTGATTAATCCCCTAATCCCCCCCCCCCAACACTGCCCCGGGCACCTCTGGCCTATACCCCAGTTCTTCTACGAAAAAATACATATTTTTTTAAAAAGGCTATTACTAACAAGTATTGCTCCTTGAAGAATTAATGTATCTCTGGTAATAGGGTATTTCACAGATTTTGACAGATTTCAAAGAGCAAATCTTTGATTATAATCTTTGGTGGTAGGTAATTCTTCGAGAATTCTGTAACTGGTTTCCTCCACAGTTAGTCATGTCATTGTTTTAGGTAGTAACAATTAACCTTGGGTGATCACAGTACTTAGCTGACTAAGAGATATTCATTTAGGGGGCCCCCTCTTCTTCCATTAGTTGGATGGAAGATAAACATGGGTGGATCATCAGGAAAGAAATAAGAGAAATCTTGTTCTGCTATTTTATATGTTTCTTAATGATTTCCTTAAGTTGTTTCAAACAGACCATTGAGGTGGGGTGTCTAATACATGTTTGCTCCAGAAAATGTAGAAAGCAAAAAAACCACTTGTAATCTGCATGGTAATATTTACAGATAGCATTGCTAATACTTTGATTAATTTGTACTTAATCTGGGCCTTAAAAAAAGAGACTGCAGCATTCATGCTTTTGTATATTTTGTTTAACACTATTATAAATATTTCTTCATATTTATAATAATGTTTAAGAAATATGAATACTTTCTGACATACATAGGTATTTGTTTGCCAAACATGAGCTTTTTTACATTCTTGGCAACAGTGAATGGGTAAACCCATCTTATTTCCTACAAGAATTATTTTTGCAGAGCGGAGACGACATATTTCAGCTTACTACTAAAAACACAGTAAGTTCCATATCTAGTCATTCTTTTCTATGTTGAAAATTTGATAAATGTACATCTGTGTTCCTAAATTCCAAGGAAGAGAATAGTATTGATATGTATTTATTAGAAATAATTATAATTTTTTTAACCTTGTGCTTCACAAGAGACTTTTGGTATCACTATTAATCTTGCAGTTTCAAATACCAGAACCAAATAGTAGGGTTTCAAAAGGTCAAATTAGCAAGAGAAATGGCCTACATTAAAAGAAGCATCTACCGGGCCTCCCCTGGTGGTGCAAGTGGTTGAGCACAGCGCTGTCAGACTGTCTGCATCCTCTGCAGCACGGGTTCAGTCCCGGCTGGCCAGCGAGATACCTGCATGGTGCCGCAGACCTCTCCTGTCTCGCCTGCTGCTCCCCTCAGCAGTGTATTTCGTCAGTCTGTCTGTTCTGGTCCCCGCTCTCTCTCTGGTGAATCCTTTCGCCCTCCTGCAAATCTGGCCTGTGTCCCTATTCTTTTATGCATGCATAATAAATCTTCTTTTAAAAAAAGGAGTCTGCTTACTGTATTATAATATTTCTTTTACTTGCTCTTTTCTTTGTGTCTGTCTAGCTCTTTTTCAGGTTGAAATAAATCTTGAAAGCAACAAATGTATTACAAAATATATGGGAAGATTTTATTTTCAATATTCTAACAATTTGTTACCTACATTTTCAAATATAATTGATTTGAGTAGGGGGAGAGCTGCTATGGGCAGAGTAATTGGAGTAGTATTTATCCAGTAGCTACTATGTGTCAGACATTTTTTAACTTGTCATTTCAGCAGTGTTTTGATCAGTGATTTTAACACTTTAGTCTGCATCAAAATCACCAGAAAGGCTTATTAAAACATCAGTTGCTGGACCCCAACCTAACCTGGTTCAATAGGTCTGGGGTGGGACCTAAGTATTTGTATTTCTTCAAGTTCCCAGGTGATGCTAATACTATGTCATAAATTTCATATACGAGTTGTTTTTTTTTTAAACTTTTTTTTAGGAAAGAGAGAAATTACGTGAGGAAAAGCGAAAATATACAGAATACTTAAAGCAGTGGAGTAAACCTAGAGAAGATATGGAATGTGATGATCTTAAGGTATAAGCATGTAATGTGATGTTTTGCACACCCACGTACACAGTACCCTGTGTGTCTTTGCTAATGAAACCTTTCTTTTTAATAGTGGCTTCTTCATATTTAACTTAGAGGAAACAGCCAATTGAACAAATGCTTTATGTAGAGTTCTAAAATAGCATTGTTAATATTTTATAACAAGCTTTGTGGAGATAATTGGTCATTTGTGTAATCCTTGTTAATCCAGTAACCACTAGGACCGGGCATTCATTTATTTTTTCTGCTAAAGATCTCTGCTTATCTCTAGAAATTACCAAACGATCTAAACTGAGCTCATTCATCTTTGTTTATTAGGAGCCATTTATAAGTCACTGGATTGTGAGTTACTTCTATTCCATGTTCTAAGAAGATACCACATTGAAGATAATATTGACACATCTAATATCTTAACCTCAGAATCTAGGTTAAAAGTTCCTCTTAATTAGAAAATGTAATCCAGAAATACTTCCTCATTTGTGACAATATGGCTAGACCTTTGAGGGTATTATTATACGTGACAAAGTCAAACAGAGAAAGATGATAAATACTATCATCACTAATACTAACCAAATACTAACCTCACTCATAACTGAAATCTAAAAAAGAACAAAACAAACTTGAGTCATGGATACAGAAAACAGGTTGGTGGTTGCCAGAGGCAGGTATGGGGGTATGGGTAAAAGAGGTCAAAAGTCACAAACTTTCCATTTTAAAATAAAGTCCAAAAAAAAAAGTCATGGAGGTATAATGTACAGTGTGATCACTACAGTTAATAATATATTGCATAGTTGAAAGTTGTTAAAGGAGTAGATATTAAAAGTTTTTATCACAAGAAAAAAATCTTTTTAACTATGTATGATAATAGTTATTAACCACACTTCTTATTGTGGTCATTTCATAATGTATACAAATAATAGAATCATGATGTTATATATACCTGAAATTAATAGATTATATTTCAGTTATACCCAATTAAAAAAATACATTTCAGTTTAAAAGCTGTATTCTTAGTGTCATGAAGAAAAGCAGTCTCTAGAGACTATGATTTAGTTAAATTGGAATAAGACCACATCTATAATTTTGTAAGTTCTAAAGGTAATTGTGATAAACATCCAGAGTTAAGAACTACTAGTCTCTATAATTCTTATTAGGTAAAGAGTATATGTCTATCTATCCTTTACTCTGTAAAGGATATATATCCTTTACTCTGTAAAGATATATATATATATCTATCCTTTACCCTGTACTTGATTCAAATAGTTATATAAATTATTTAATCTTGCAGGAACTTCCAGAACCAACTCCAGTGAAAACTAGACTACCTCCTGAAATCTTTGGTGATGCTCTGATGGTTTTGGAGTTCCTTAATGCATTTGGGGAACTTTTTGATCTTCAAGATGAATTTCCTGAGGGAGTAAGCCTAGGCAAGTGCTGTTGTTAACCTAAAATTAGTGTCTGAAAAGAAATTATGATCTCTCTAAGTTCTGTGGAGTCACTGGACCTAGCCTGTCCAGCCCTTATCCTCTCTTGGGGTCTCTCATGTGGTTAGTCAGACTGCTACTGGAACTGGAGTCCTCTGGAGGCTTACCTGTCTAGATAGTCAGGATGGCTTCTTGAACCAGACACATAAGACTGGTGCCTAACCTCCTCCACATGGTGTCTCACTCCAACTTAGTATCCTGCACTTTGTATGTGGCATCTGAGGGCTCCAAGAGGCAGAAGACAAAATGCCAGTCTTCTTAAAAGATATGCTTGGAACAGCCCAGTCTTATTTCTGTCATATTCCATTAGTCAGAGAAGTTACAGGCCTGGTGGGCTTTAAGGTGAAAGAACTTCTTGCAGATGGCTTGGTTTGTAAGTGCAGGTTGGGAAGGAATTGGTATCAGCAGATTTGGAAACAAATTATTGCTTGCCTTTTGTTTATGAGTTTGTTTTGCTTCTATACTTAAACAGTTTTACTGTGTATAAGTATCATTTGTAAGAACTAAATTAGTATGAGATCAAATTTTGGATTTTTCTGTCAAATAGCAAAATAATTTTCTCAAGATCCGAATAACAATTCTCAAATGTAGAATTATAGTACCACTCTTATATTAGTAACAGTGCATTCTTTTCAAGAGAGCTTTCATATTCCCTCACTTTTTATGAGCTAGGTGAGGCATGAATCATTGTGCCTTACAGATCAAGAAGGTCTAAACAATGATTTAGGTAAGATGAATTAGATGAAGCATTTATGACTTGGACACAATATTGGGATTAACATTATGCTGATGATCACCTTTCCAATGCATTTTTTGGTTAACAGTAATGTTCCACATAACTTTTAGAACTCTGGGACAATAATAATAAATATTTGTATTGTTCAAATAATTAAAATTATTATTTTTAAAAATGGGCCTTAATTTGCAACTCAGATTTAAACTTAGGTGAAAAATTACATTGATCTTTGAGGCCACTTTGGCTTTCTTGAATGTGGTGATTTTGACTTACGATTTTATTCTAATCATTATAAATTTTTTTTATTTGCCTTTGAAAATACTTGACTCTACTTTCACAAATGGACACTTTAGAAAATAGTCATATAGGTCTATTGTTGATTAAAATGTTTATTCCAATGGAGTTGTTTTTTCAGTATATGAACAGAACTTTAAAATCATTTTAAACATTTCATTCACAGAAGTATTAGAGGAAGCTCTTGTAGGAAATGACAGTGAAGGCCCACTATGTGAATTGCTTTTTTTCTTCCTGACTGCCATCTTCCAGGCGATAGCTGAAGAAGAAGAGGAAGTAGCCAAAGAGCAAATAACTGATGCTGACACCAAAGGTCAGAATTCAACATTATTGCTGACTGATAGTAGCTTTGTAGTAAAATGAATTTTTAAGGTTATTTTTAAATTAACTTTTATAGCTATAAACTACAGTTTAAGTTATCCAATTCTTGAGCCATATACTAGCAACATATTTTCAGTTGTTTTAGAAAACTTAATGTATCTTATTTCTGATGATCTTAAAAATATCTCCCCCATCCCCACTCCCTACCTCTAGTTATCTTGCTTTTTATTCCTTTAGATTTCTCCTGTGATTTAGCAGCATTATAGATTTTATTGGCCAGTATCTTTAATTCCAAGAGTCTACTAAAAAAACAAACACTGATTTTTTTTTTTGCCCCCATCTAAGGAAATACTCTAATTGTTGTAAAAACTTTCAATTGAAAATACTGCTGATTTTTAGATCTGACAGTTTTTAGATCAAAATTAAGTAAAATTATATTTTTTTATTTCACTAGTTTGAACTAGAAATGCTTCTCTATTCAGTGTGTAATACATACTAATGTAGGAATGATTCTTGGGCAACCCTTTTTTATTTTTAATGCAGTATGTTCACTGTTTTGTTTAGGGTATGCCTCAGAAGGAAGTGTTAAGCTTTTATATTAAGACAGTGATTTCCTACTCTCTGAGAACTGTCACATGTGAAATTTAGATTAGAAGCTTTATTTTCTTTTTCTTTTTCTATTTTATATATTTCTTACATAATTTTTCAGTTTTGCACAATATATGCATTTTCATCTTGGGTATAGTCCCCATACAATTCCCACCACCCTTGGAGATAGAAGCCTTATTAAACAATACTGTTACGTAAAATTCACAGTAAGAACTGTTGGAAGACATCTTGATTACAGAATCTTGCTACAAAAAGATGGGACATTCTATCATTCAGAGAGTATAGTTGGCCTTAGGTAGTTTGAGCTCATCTTTTTTAACACTGGGTCCCTAAAGCAACAAAATAATGATGAGTATACATTTGATGTTGGTTGCTTTTTGATTTTACAGCCTGAGTTTGAGCAAAATATATTTTCTAGCTTCAATACGAGGTCCCTTATCAAGGCCATTTTGGCAGTATGGTCCTCGTGGTCCTCTCAAATGACTTAGTCAATTAAATGAAACTATACTAAAAGGTAGATGAAAGGGTAACTCATTTATAAAACATCTGAAGATTTTCTAAGATGACAAGTGCCAGTACCAAAGGTGAATTATCTGAGTCAGACAATGTAGCAAATGTTACTTCTTTCACCATTAGTTTGTTTTATTGACCAATAATGTTATAGTATTATTGGCCAAATACTGACCTTAATACAAGAAATAAAGCTATATTGAATTTAGGATTTGAAGCAGATGAATTTTGTAGTTTTTGGAAGTCCTGATGACAAAAAGCGGGGTGACAAATAAGTTGTATAGGAAAATTAGCTATTTTAATGGAAGAACATATGTGACTATTGGCTGGTTGTATTGCCAATTACAGTTTCTATTCATGATTTATTTGATCTGTAATTTTTATAGGTCTACTCCTATACTGGACTATTTATAAATATAAGGTCTACCTCTGAATAAATTCTGGCCATTAAATAAAAGTTTTAATGGTCTTTTTTAAAATGTTTATTTAAATGTTATGGAGGAAAGAAAACATACTATGCGGTTTATCCACTTTTACTTCCCTGTTATTAATGGTCATTTGTACATGGTTATTTCAGTTTTAATGTATGTCCTGTACTTTTCATATGTTCTCCTATCTCAGTAACAAAAAAGCTTTTCCATAGTCTTCCTGGAAGCAAGGATAGAGTAAAATATCCTAGTGATGAAAAAACAGGTTGAAAGAGGCTATTTGTTTCATTTATTTCTCTTATCACTTTTGTGAGCTAGATAAGAATTTACTGCCTTTAACATATAAGGAGTTTCATTTACTTGTCTAATAAGGTAGCAATGGGATACAATCTCAGGCATTCTGTCTAGAGCCTCATAATGAGATTCTGCAATGTTAACCTCGTAATATAACACAGAAGTTGAAATTTTGAATATTTGTTTTCCTAGCATTGCATCTGTGAAATATCTGACAAGAAGTTATAATTTCTTTGCTTTTGGGCTCCCAGTTTTTCTGCCAAATCTTGGAAATTTTGAACAGCATTTTTAAATCTAATACTCAGTATATCCAATCTCTAGTCTTACATCACGAACTTCAGTCCTTCAAAGTATGAAAACAAGAGCATCATCCTTGTATAGTGTAGTTTTATGTATTTATTTGCTGAGATAGCATTATTAAAGAGCTGGAATTATAGGGTACCTAACTCTAGATTACAATGATGATGAATGTGTCTGTTTCAGACAGTCATAGTAAACAATTTAGCTATATTGTGTTAGTATGATATACCCAAGTGACTGTAAATAAATCCTAGAGGGACAATTACTGTTTTTCAAGAGTGCCATTGGTAGATAACTGAGATAAAAGAATGCATATTTTAACTTGTTAGTTTAACACAATTAAAAGTAAACTCGTTTTGTTGTTTGTCCATTTCCTGGATACATAGTGTTTGCCCTAGGGTATTATAACTTACTATCAAAATAAATCAGTTGAACCTGATGATTACTGCAAAGGAAAAGAGCCCGTACACGTTTGCTAGAGCTGTTGTTAATTTTAGAGTGCCTATTAATTTTAAAGTTGTTTGGCTTAATATATAAAAGGAAAATTGAGAACGTTTTAGGTCTAGTACTCCCCTGGTGAGGAATAATATGTCTGCTCTTTGTGCTAGATTTGTGGCCTGATAGGAATTACTGTTGCGTGTGTGTGTGTGTGTGCGCGCATAGTTTAGACAGATAACTTATAACTTCTCCTGTGTTATTGTTGATGCTTTAAATGCCATGGAGTTGTCAATGATTGTAATCAGACATGATCCCAGAGTTGCCTTTTTTCCTTTAGTAAAGGACAGCAGTTTTCTATGGTTCATTTTGTCAGCTTGTGAGTTTTGTGAAGGGAATCCTATAGTAGGTTAAGGAACCACAGAACCAGTTTAGCAAAGTGATTTTCCAGCTCTAATCCCTAGGCCTCTATAAATTGTATGGTGATTCCTCAATGCCATTGCAGGAGAGCTGGAAAGATGAATGGGCAGGATTATCATCTCCATACCCCACTTTAACAGGGCATCTTTCATTTTACATTGAGCATCCAAGAAACACTGAAAGAATTTGATACTGCTGATATAGGCTCACTCCTTTAAGAAAAATGAAGCCTAGAATAAGAGACTTGCCTGAGTACTTCATAACTAGACACTGGCAGAGCTAAGACTAGAATATATATTATGTGACTCTAAGTCTGATGTAGTATCTACTGTACTATGATACAACAGAAGAGGTTTTGTAAATTTTGAGTTTTAGCATAGTTGATACTTTAATTTTTTTATCTTCTGTGTGTTATAATTAGGAATAGTTGTATAAAGTAATATTTTAAATAATGCCAGGTTTGCTCCTTAGTCCTACTTGTAAGCTAAATATTGCTTTCAAAGCTAAATAATTTATTTAGAAAATGCAAGGACTCTTCCTGTTGTTTCTTAGATCAGAGAATTTTCAAAATAAAAAAGATATTTAAATGAAGAGGTTAAGTGCTAGCAGTGCAGATTTTAAGTTCTTTTAGTTCTTTTTCTGTGCAGATTTTGTGATTACACCATTATTTTGTTGTGATTCAGTTTTAAAATAGTTACAAAAGATTTGCTTTCTTCAAATAGATTCTGGTTTCCAAAGTAGACTTCTAAAATTATGCTGAGAAGATTTTTTTTTATTTCTGAAGTGCATTTTACCATTTGGGGGGATAAAATTATGTATATGTGCATCTTGTTGGAAACTTGGAAATTGTCTATGTTAAGGAAAATATTAGTGTGTCGTGCATGTTTTAGTATTTATAGTTTGAGGTGGAGACTTGGCAGACTGTGAATGATACTTGTTGTACCTAGTGTTGGTTCTTTTGAGGTTCCCGAATGTTAAGCTGTTTGCTGTTTCTTTCATCATTTTAAAAGGACATTATTCCCAAATATTCAAGTTTTGATTTGCACTAGAATAAAGTATTTATTTCCTTAAAGATTTAACAGAGGCTTTGGATGAAGATGCAGACCCCACAAAATCTGCACTGTCTGCAGTTGCATCTTTGGCAGCTGCATGGCCACAGTTACACCAGGGTATGTGTGGGTTTTATTTTTTTTATTGTCTTTTTATATTTAATTTTATAAAGGTACATTTTTTACATTGCTGAGGATTTATTGTCTATGTTCTTAATGACTATTTCATTTTTAACAACTATAGGCTGCAGTTTGAAAAGCTTGGATCTTGATAGCTGCACTCTTTCTGAAATCCTCAGACTGCACATCTTAGCTTCAGGTGCTGATGTAACATCAGCAAATGCGAAGTACAGATATCAGAAACGAGGAGGATTTGATGCTACAGATGATGCCTGTATGGAGCTTCGTTTGAGCAATCCCAGTCTAGTGAAGAAACTATCAAGCACTTCAGTGTATGATTTGACACCAGGTAAACTTTACAAGTTGGAATTTGTGTAATCGGCCCACTTCCTACATTTTTGTGCTTCTTATGCCCATAAAACTAAATAACTGAGAGAAATTTTAGTTGAGAATCAGTTTTAAAAGAGAGAGAAACCAATCTTTACTGAAAAATTGTTGGAATATAAATAGTATCCTAAGTTGAAACTACCATTGTTTATTCATATTAATTTTTATGATTTTCTTCCTCTTTTGAAAAATTTGTGATTAGTCTGCCACATCTATTATATGTAAAAGGGTAAGAATTAGCTGACTTAGGGGCCTCCCTGGTTAAGTCTCAACACTGTCAAATTATCACCAGCCACTGCAGTATGAGTTCAATCCCTGGCTAGGGAGCTAACCCACAGCAACCCTCTCCTGTCTCATCTGCTGCTCCCCTCAGCAGTGTATTTAAATAGATCCGCCTGTTCTACTCCTGGCACACTCTGTCTCTAGTGAATCCTCTCACCACCACCATGCCCCCGCACCTCTGACCTACAATCCAGTTCTTGTATGCATAAGTAAATTAAAATAAATCTTAAAAAAAAAGAATTAGCTAACTTTTACTTGTATTCATTAGTGTTGCAAATTTAAACTATAGCTTTTAAATTCTAACATTTGTTTGAATAAATGTTTGAGCAAGAATGAGGTAGTGTATAAAATTAAAATGAAGTTGTTTTTCACTCCTTTTCCAAATAAAATAATAATGTACAATATGCTTATTTAAGAACATTTAAGTGTACCATAATTCTTAACATTCAGTTTTTATCATTTATGGTAGTGTTTTTGTGCAGTGTTTTTAGAGTAGCCATTAAAAAAAATTCATGTGTTTATAATTTAGTTTTGATTTGTTCTTACGTGAGCCTAAAATTTAAAACTTGTAATTCTTTTTTTTTTTTTTTAAGATTTATTTATGCATACAAGAACTGGGGTACAGGCCAGAGGCATGGGGGGTGAGAGGACCCACCAGAGACAGAGCAGGAAACAGAACAGGCAGACTGACTGCTGAGGGGAGCAGCAGGAGAGCCAAGAGAGGTCCGCTGTGCCATGTGGGCAGCCCCCTGACCAGCTGGGGATCGAACCTGCACTGCAGAGGCTGCGGACATACAGGGACCCTTGCGCCATCAGGGAGGCCCCCAAAGTCGTTCTTTATAATTAGAAAATTTTTCATGTCGACTTAAGTACCATGTAAGATTTTCGTTAATATTTAAAATGCCTTATATGTCACATAACTGTTAAATTGGATTCATTGGTATGTTTGATTTCCAGATTTTTATGTGTTCTTTATTAAGCATTTTCAAAAATTTTTAAACAAATTCTTTTTTTGTCATTGATAATACAGAAGATATTTACCAATTTTTAACAGGAGAGAAAATGAAGATACTTCATGCTCTCTGTGGAAAACTACTGACCCTGGTTTCTACGAGGGATTTTATTGAAGATTATGTTGATATATTACGACAGGCAAAGCAGGAATTCCGGGAGTTAAAAGCAGAACAACATCGAAAAGAGAGGGAAGAAGCAGCTGCTAGGTAAAAGATAATTATAGTTAGTTGTGCTATTGGAGGCATTTTCTGAATCTATAACCATTTGTCACATTGTGCTGTAATTTGATACTTAACACAGATGTTTGATGGCTTTATTATGAGTTTATGAATGGATTACTACACCGTAGTTTTGTGATGGTACTTGGAGCACTTTCCATCATTTGATGGTTAAAGGCAAATTAACGGTATCTTTGCATCAGATAAACTACAATATTTTAACTTTCAGAATTCGTAAAAGGAAGGAAGAAAAACTTAAGGAGCAAGAACAAAAGATGAAAGAGAAACAAGAAAAACTGAAGGAAGATGAGCAAAGAAATTCAACTGCAGATATAGCTGTTGGGTATGGTTTGATTAAATTGCTCACCAGGGTTTATGTAAAACATAAAAACCATAAAGCTTAGGGCCTCCCCGGTGGCGCAGCGGGTGAGCGCTGGCCTGCGAAGCTGCCCGCAGCCTCTACAGCGCTGGTTTGATCCCCGGCCGCCAGGCGAGGGTCCCACATGGCACGCAGACCTCTCTTGCCGCCCGCTGCTCCCCTCAGCAGTGTATTTCATCACTCTGCCTGTTCTGCTGTCCGCTATGGCTCTGGTGAATTCTCTCACCCTCCCTCGCTTCTGACTGTACCCAGTGCTTATATAAATAAATAAATAAATAAATCTTTTAAAAAAAAAAAGAAAGAAAAAAAAAATCATAAAGCTTAAACTCTAAGATGCTTTCAAAATTTTTAGAGAACTAGTTTTCTGTAGTAAATAACAATTGTGTTAACTAGCCTATGAAATGTACATATAAATAATACCGAAATATACATGTCTTATATTAAAAAAAGTACTTCTTGGGCCTCCCTGGTGGCGCAGCGGTTGAGCGCTGGGTTGCGAAGCTGCCCGGAGCCTCTGCGGCGCCGGTTCGATCCCCGGCTGCTCCCTGGCCACTGGAGGAGGGTCCCACATGGCGCGCAGACCTCTCCTGCCGCCCGCTGCTCCCCTCAGCAGTGTACTTCGGTCCTTCTGCCTGCTCTGCTCTCCGCTCTGGCTCTGGTGAATTCTCTCACCCTCCCACGCTTCTGACTGTACCCAGTGCTTGTATAAATAAATAAATAAATCTTAAAAAAAAAAAAAAAAAAAAAAACCATTTGTTAAATAAATAAATAAATAAATAAATAAATAAAGTACTTCTAGAAAATCTAGAATTAATTTTGTCGTAGCCTTAATGATGATAATTTTCCAGAAAATCTAAAGTAGACTATTTTTAACCAGTACTGTGATTACAGCATTAATAGTATTCTCTTCTCCACCACCAACATTGCCACAATTGAGCCTTATATTTCACAGAGCTCTTCTGAGCCTATTAATAAGGATAATGTTGGAGGTTTTGGTAGAAGATATAGGGGGAGGATGGCAACACCTGAAGTAATTTAGTGACTGCCTAAGTGTTTTAGTGCATTTCAGAACATCTGGGATGAATATTACTGTAAAGATGTGGGTGTTTTTCTATATTGTAGATGGCAAATCATATTTAAGTTTTGCAGAAATTATTTCATTTTCTTATAAAATCTGAAAAGGCAAATTCTGAAAACCTCAGTATTCCAAATTTTGTGTATTCATTGATTATACTTGCCTGTAAAAATACCTACTAAGTCTTGGGGACCATAGGTCACAAAGTTGCAATAGCTATGTTTAACTGACTATAAGAAATTGAGGTTTGATATGTTGAGAAAGTTAATAGCTATGACACCTATAGTTAAGCACAAGCCACCAAGGAAAAAAATAAGTAACTGGACATCATCAAATTAAAAACTTTACACTTCAACGAACACTATTGAGAGAATTTAAAAAACACAACCCAGTGAATGGGAAAAAAATAATTGCAAAACCTACTCTGGAAATAGCTTAATATCCTGAATATGTAAAGAACTCGTACAGCTCAACAGTTAAAAGACAACCCAATTAAGACATAGGAAAAGGATTTTAATAGACATTTCTCCAAAGAAGAGAATATAAGAAGCACATGAAAAGATGCTTGACATCATTAGGGAAATGCAAATCAAATGCACAATGACATATTACTTCATATTCACTAGTCGGGTCTTAATTGAAACAAATATTGGTAATAATGTGGTTAATGTACATACAAAAGTCCACAGCAAAGTTACTTTTTTAAAAAAAAATATGTATACAAGTAAGGTATAAGCCATAGGTGGGGGTGGGGGTTGAGAGGATTCACCAGAGACAGAGTGGAGAGCAGAACAGGCAGATTAACTGAAATACACTGCTGAGGGGAGCGGCGGGTGAGTTAGGAGAGGTCTGCTGCACCGTGTGGGTAGCTCCCTGGCCAGGGATCGAACTCCTGCTGCAGTGACTGTGGGTAGCTTCATAGGTATAGGTTGTATCTTAACCCCTTGCGCCACCAAGGAGGCCCGCAATGTTATTCTCAATAGCCAGAAAATGGTAAAAAACCCAAATGTCTACTGGTTGATGAATGGAAAAACGAAACAATATATTCCTTTTTTGGTATATTCATACAGTGGAATATTATTCAGCAATAAAAAGTAATGAAATCTGATACATTGACAGTATGGATGAACTTTGAAAATACTAAATAAAAGAAACTTGTCCTATGATTTCATTTATATTAAAAGTCCAGAAGGCGGGGCCTCCTTGGTGGCTCAAGGGGTTAAGCATCAGCACTATGAAGCAATTTGCAGCTACTGCAGCACTGGTTCAATCCCCAGCCAGAAAGCTGACCCACATGATGCAGCAGACCTCTCCTGTCTTGCCTGCTGACAGGATCGATCCCCACCAGCCACGGAGCAACCCACATGGCACGGCAGACCTCTCCTGTCTTGCCCACTTCTCCCCTCAGCAGTGTATTTCAGTCATTCTGCCTGTTCTGTTCCCCACTCTCTCTGGTGGGTCCTCTCACCCTCCCACGCATCTGGCCTGTACCCTGGTTCTTGTAAAAATGAATTGAATCTTTAAAAAATTTTTTTTTAATTAAAAAAATGTATATATATATTTAAGTGTGTGTGTGTGTATATATGTATCATATATATGCACACATACATACACACATATATATATATGATGTGATATCCCTCTTCAGGTGTTGATGCCATACCACACCCACCACCATAGTCCATTATGCTCCCTCACAACCTTGCTCTCTTTCCTTCCTCTCCCTCTCTGTCAGCCTCAGTTCTATAGCCAGCTTTATAAAGTCATTTTCAGTTTGGCTTTATCTGATCCTTTGTTTGATTTCTCTGTATTCCACGTATCTGTGAAACCATCTGGTATTTGTCTATCTCCTTCTGATTTTTTTTGATAGCTGAATAGTATTCCATTGTGTGATCCATCTTCTTGATCCATTCATTTATGTTTGGACACTTAGGTTGTTTCCATAGTTTGGCTATCATAATTAGTGCTGCAGTGAACATGGGAGTACATGTTTCCCTTGAAATTAGTTTTTTTGTATTCTTTGGATAGATATCTAGGAGTAGAATTGCTAAATTGTGTGGCAGATCCATAAAGTGGTGATTTTTATGGTATGTGAATTAGATCTCAATTATTTTTATACTTTGTGAACTTTTCCCAGTTTAAATATAATTGATATATAGCACTGTATCCATTTAAGTTATTCAACATAATAATTTGATATATAGTGTGAAATGATTACCACAATAAGTTTAGTTCATTCCCATCACCTCACACAATTAATTTTTTTCCTTGTAAAATCTTAATTAAAAAAAAAAGAAAAATAGCATGGTAAAATCTCACCATTTTTTAACTTAACTTTTTGTACTTCTCTAGTCTCAGTCACTTGTATTGCCTCTGGCTCTTGAATACATTTTAGTTTACAGACCTCCCTTTGAATGTAGAACATGCATAAGAGAATTTACATCACACACAATTTAGGTTTAATTTGGGCAATATAATGGATTACATAAAACTCCCATTTTGTGTTCATTCTGCCTACTTATTATATCTGAAAGTTGTATATTTAACTTTGAGCCACTATCACCTCCCAGCTGGCTACTTAGACTATTACAGTGACTTCTTTACAGGTCTCTCCTACTTTCTCTGCCAAATTATTTTCTACATAGCAACCGAAGTGCTTTCTCATCATATAATATACCTTTTCTTAAACTCTTCTACTTTTTCCCCCTTGCTTTTGAAATAATGCCCTACAAGAGCTAGCATGACCTCTTCTCCCTTTTTCTCATCCTTAACTTAGATTTCTTTTTCATTTACATTCTTCTCAAAATATAAGCTCCTTCCTTTCCCTTCTGCTCAATGCCCTGCACGCTATCCCTGCTGCTAGAAATGCAGATTTCTTCTCAATTACTCCTCCCCAGCTTCCCAAATCTTATTTATTTTTTGTAAGATTTATTAATTTATACAAGACCTGGGGTACAGGCCAGAGGCGTGGGAGGGTGAGAGGATTCACCAGAGACAGAGCGGAGCAGAACAGGCAGACAGACTGAGAAACACTGCTGAGGAGAGCAGCAGGCAAGACAGGAGAGGTCTGCCGCACCATGTGGGCTTCTCCCTGGCTGGCCGGGAATTGTTGAACTGACACTGCAGTGGCTGCGGACAGCTTCACAGCGCTGTGCTCAACCCGCTGCGCCGCCAGGGAGGCCCTCCTAATCTCATTTTAAGTGTCACTTCTTCAAGCAAGCCTTTCTTGATTCCTGAGATTAGATTCAGTTCTCAAAATGCTGTCTTACCAACTTATACTTCTTTTTTCGTACTTACTACATCTTTTAATTTTACAATGGTTTATATAGTTATATGTTTCTTCTGCAAAACTATAACTCTTTGTCATCTTGTCCACTACTTCCTCAGCTTAATGCCTGGCACTTCATAGGCAAGCAATAAATATCTCATGTATGGAATTATAATTTCATTAATGAATATTATGTTTGTTTTTATCCTTAAGGGAGGAAGAAAGGGAAGATTTTGATACTAGCACTGAGAGCAAAGAAATAGAGCAAAAGGAGCTAGATCAAGATACAGTCACTGAGGATGAAGATGACCCAGGATCACATAAAAGAGGCAGACGGGGTAATACAGAAATTTCTTAAAAACATGCTTGCTTCATTTTAATTGATGAAATACTTTACTAACTCAGCTGTTTTGAAGTATACATTGTATTGCTTCTAATTGCAATTCCAAGGTTGTGTTTTTTAATTCCCCTACTCCTACCTGGGATGAGTTTTAAAAATGGTGACTATTTCATTCTAAAAGTGTTTGAAGTTACATTATTATGTTGTTTAGTATTTTTATATGTGGATTTATATTTGCCTATTATATGTACTTAAGGGAAGAGAGAGAATATTCATGTGTCTTTAACAGGTCGATTTCATTTAACTTTAACTTGGTTATTCAGCAAGTTTTGTTGAGATTTTTACATTTACTATTTTATATTAGGTCAAATAGAAATTTATATTTTGTAACATACCCAGTAATTCAGTGTGCAGTGAATGTTTCCTAGAAACTGGAAATACAGACATCAATAATAATGGTCATGGTATTATATTGTTGTGAATGGAAAACTCTCTGCCTTAAAATAATTTTATTAATTACTGGATCAAAGGGAGTACAATTTTATTTTTTTTTTTTAGATTTATTTATTTATGCATACAAGAATTGGAGTACAGGCCAGAGGTGTGGGGGTAGAAGGGAGTACAATTTTTTTTTTTTTTAGATTTATTTATTTATGCATACAAGAACTGGAGTACAGGCCAGAGGTTGGCGGGGTGAGAGGATTCACCAGAGTTGGGAGCAGAACAGGCTGATTGACTGAAATACACTTCTGAGGGGAGCAGTGGGCGAGTCAGGAGAGGTCTGTGCCATGTGGGTCACCTCCCCTGGCCAGGCATCGAATTTGTGCTGCAGTGGCTGCAGATAGCTTCATAGTGCTGCATCTTAACCCCTTGTGCCACCAGGGAGGCCCCAAAGGGAGTACATTTTTAAAAGCTATTGATACAAATTACTTCTAAGGAACTTTAACTATTTCCATTTGAGAACTACTGAAGTAGAGATCCTTAGGTTTATTCTGTGTCTGTAATTTGAATATTATTTTTCCCTGGATTATTTTCTAAATGGTTATTATAAATACATGAAAAATGCCCTGTGATCAAGGAGGCTATATTTCCTGATAATGCAGTTGACTTAGAAATCCAAGACAAATAAATTTCATATGACTAGAGTTTCAAGTATACTTCTAAGTAATGGGTCAAAGGAAAAACCACAATGGAAACTAGAAAATATTTCAGACTAATCAGTACTGCACATTAACACGTTTTTGGATACCCTCTTCCTCTATACAAATCAATACCTTTTTTTTTTTTAAAGATTTATTTATACGAGAACCGGGGTACAGGCCAGATGTGCGGGAGGGTGAGAGGATTCACCAGAAACAGAGTGGAGAACAGAACAGGCAGACTGACTGAAATATACTGCTGAGGGGAGCAGCAGGCGAGACAGGAGAGATCTGCCTCACCATGTGGGTATCTCCGTGGCCGGCGGGCATCAAACTGGCACTGCAAAGGCCACAGACAACTTCACAGCACTGTGCTCAACCGCCTGTGCCACCAGGGAGGCCCCAAATTAATACTTTTAATACATATTAGGAAGGGAGAAAGGAAAATTGAGCTAGGCATTCATTTAAGAAGAGAGGTAGAAAAAAATCTCCCCTGTGAAGAAATGATAGACATGAATAGACATGATAGAAATGATAGACATGAATAGACATGAATAGACATGATAGAAATGATAGACATGAATAGACATGAATAGAATGTAAAACTATGATGAAGAAAGACAACAAAGTTTGTTCTTTGAAAAACACACAAACTAGACAAACCTTTATTAAAACTAACTTTAGAAGATGAAAAGTTGAGTTAAAATAAAAGCTAAGACAGAAAAGGGAAACATTAAAACTACAGTTAGAGTAGAAACAAATAGAAGGGGATAACATACAGTTTTATGGCAATAATTTTGAAAATGGAAGTAAAATGTCATAATCCTAGAAAAATACAAATTGTAAAAATGAATTCATGAAAAAATCAGAAGTGTAAATGGTCCCAAGCCATTAAAGATCTTAAATAAGTATTCAAAATCTTCCTAAAAAGAAAACATCAATCCTAGACTGTTTTATAGTTGATTTCTGTCCAACTTTAGAGAAGCAGATAATTCCAATCTTGTACAAACTCTTTGAAGCAAAAGAAGTAGAAAGAGGAAACATCCCCAGCCATTTAAACAATTTTGACAGTGACTGAAATACAAGAGAAGTCCTTTAATACAGCATAAAAGACCAGGTGGGTCACCAGGAATCCAGGCTCTTTCTGTCAGGTACTGCTATCTGGAGGGTTTTGTTGCCAGGTACTGCTCCCCTTAGCAGTATATCATCACCATGTCTCCATTCTACCTATGAGTAGATTTTAATAGAATATAAAACTGTGGTGGAGAAGAACAACAAAGCTTGTTCTTTGAAAGAGACACAAACTAGACAAACCTTTGTTAAAATTGGCTTTTAGAAGATGGAAGGGTGGGCATAACACAGAAATCATAAATAATGCTTCTGCTATCATCTCTCAGATAAAGTTTCTCATGTAACCATGCCTACTGAGGAAAGAGGGCCTGAGATATATTGTCTATCTTTTGGATGTCTGGTGCTGAGCTAAAAAATACAGGTTCTGATACCTCAAAGTAGTGGTTAGTAAACTATAGCTAGTGGCCCAAATCTGTCCTGCCCTCTCATTTTGTATAACCCATCAGCAAAAATATGAAAAAATAAAAAATGGTCTTTACCTTTTTAAGTGATTGAAAAAGTTTTTAAGTATACTTTGCAGCATGTGAAAATTATATCAAATTCCGATTTCAGTGACCATAAGCAGTTTTATTAAACACATTCATGCTTGTTCGTTTATATGTTGTCTATGGCTGCTTTTTTGCTACAATGGCAGCGTTGAGTATCTGATATAAAAGCTAAAGTATTTACTAGCTGTACTTTTATAGAAGTAATTTGCTGACCCTCTAATGCAAATTAGAGGGACTGAATGTTTGTTGCAGAATAACTATCAGACTCTGTCCCTTTAAATTTAATTGTCAACTGGTACAATAAAGAAAAATTGGTTTTATTAACAGTGTATGAGTGATTATGATGCCTTTACAAAAATACCACAGATTGCTTGGCATAAGCAATGGAAATTTACTTTCTTACAGTTCTCGAGGCTAGAAATCTAAAGCCAAAGTACAAGCAGAGTTGATTACTTGTGAGAACTCTTTCCTCAGCTTGCAGACAGTACCTTCTCAATGTAACCTCACCCAGCTTTTCCTCTGAGCTCAGAAGTGGAGAGAGTGCTGCTTCGGTCTCTTTCTCTTCTTATAAAGAGACCAATCCTGTTGGGTTAGGGCCCCACCCTCACGACTTCATTTAACCTTAATTACCTCCTTTAAGGTCCTGGCTCCAACTATAGTCACACTGGGGTTTAGGATTTCAACCTATGGATTTGGGTTTAGTCTTTAACGTATAGGAATTTAATCTTTAACATATAGGAACTTGGTATAATTTTGTATTATATTTCTCTTGAAAAATTAAAAGGATAATGATCAAGTGTTATTTCAACTGTAGGGAAAAGGGGACAAAATGGATGTAAGGAATTTACAAGACAAGAAGAAGTCAACTGTATAACAAGAGAACCTGTTACTGCTGATGAGGAAGAAGCTTTAAAACAGGAACATCAACGAAAAGAGAAAGAACTCTTAGAAAAAATTCAAAGTGCCATAGCATGTACCAATATCTTTCCTTTGGGCCGTGACCGCCTATATAGAAGATACTGGATTTTCCCTTCTATTCCTGGATTGTTTATTGAAGAGGATTATTCTGGCCTCACTGAAGACATGCTGTTGCCTAGACCTTCTTCATTTCAGAATAATGTACAGTCTTCAGTTCCTCAGGTATCCACTAAAACTGGAGAGTCTTTGATGTCTGAATCTACCTCCAACATTGACCAAGGTCTGTGTGATGATTCCGTGCAGCTGCCAAAACCAGTGCATAAGCCAAATCGGTGGTGCTTTTACAGTTCATGTGAACAGCTTGACCAGCTTATAGAAGCTCTTAATTCTAGAGGACATAGAGAAAGTGCCTTAAAAGAAACTTTGTTGCAAGAGAAAGGCAGAATATGTGCACAACTTGCCCATTTTTCTGAAGAGAAGTTTCATTTTTCAGGTAAATCTCAATGAAAACTGTTTTTCTCTCCCTGTAATCTTTGGTTCACTTGAACATTTTCCAGCAATTAGAACTGTATTTAAAATACCTTGTCTTTTGTTTAGGACTATGCTCTTAGTTTGAGAAAGTTTACAAAGAAACAAGGTTCTCTAGTTTCCACTGGGTTCCATTTGGATTATGAGGAACACATCTAGCAATGTGAGAAGATACATACTTTTACTGATCTTCTTGTTCCTTCATTAGTAGACTCTGAATACCCAAGGCACCATCAGTTTGAGAGATCTGATAGTGTTTCACTCAATAACGGTTTTGGCAGAAGGTCCAGGGACAAGTTCCATTAGTAATCACTTCTTTGGAGATTGGCTGCAAGGGCAGATAAAGTACCAACATTTCCTCTTTGATGGCTGATCTGTTGATGACAAACGAGAAAGCAGTAAGGGTGTTTTTCAGTATAAGCTTTAATATTACTAAATTAGGTTTTCTAGATAGAGAATCTCTTAAATGTAGCAACATACTACCACGACTACTTTAGTTTTCTTGAGGATTTTCAATTCTTTTTCTAATGGCTTTTTCAAGATTTAATTAATACACCGTAACACACCCATTTAAAGTGTGTAATTTTTGTTTTTCGGTATATTCAGTTATGTGCAAACATCCACAATTTTAGAAAATTTTCATCACTTCAAAAATTAACACCATGCCCTTTAGCCACCAACTTTATACCCCCCCCCCACACACACACACAAAAGCCCTAAACAACCACAAATCTATATTCTGTGTCTTAATTTTCCTGTCTGAACATTTTTATATGAACAGTGTTAAATAATATATGGTCTTTGGTGACTGACTTCTTTTTCAGTGTTCATCCAAGTTGTTGCATATATCAGCATGTTATTCCTTTTTATGGCCAGAGAATGTTCCTTTATAGTATATACCATACTTTACTTTTCCACGTAGTTGATGGATATTTCACTTGTTTCACTGACTACAGTTGACTATTATGAATAATACTGCTATACGCTTTTGTATACAAGTTTTTGTGTCAACACTTTTTTTTATTTGGGTTATGTACCAAAGAGTGGAATTTCTGGATCATGTGGTAATTCTTTTTAATCATTTGAGGAACTGCCATCTGTTTCCCAAAGCAGGCAGGCCATTTCATATTCCTGCCAACATTACATGAAGGTTAAAATTGCTCCCACTTCCTTGTCAACACTTAATATCTCATTTTTTTATTCTAGCCATCCTAGAGGTATAAAGTGATGCCTCATTGTGCTTTTTATTCATTTCCTAAATGAATGATAATGTTGAGCATCTTTTCATGCCCTTGTCATTTTATCTTTATTAAACAAATGTCTGTTCAGATTCTTTGCCCAGATTATTTTTATTAGGTTATTTCTTGTTTCACTGATTTGTAACAGTTCTTTATATACTTGTTAGATACAAGTCCCTTACCAAACATATGATGTGCAAACATTTTTTTTAAAGATTTATTTATTTATGCATACAAGAGCTGGGGTGTAGGCCAACGGTGCTGGGGGTAAGAGGATTCACCAGAGACAGAGTGGGGAGCAGACCAGGCAGATTGACTGCAATATACTGGTGAGGGGAGCAGCAGGTGAGACAGGAGAGGTCTGCTGTGCCATGTGGGATCAAACTCGTGCTACAGTAGTTGTGGATTGCTTTATAGTGCTAATAACGCTTCACCCCTTGCACCAGGAGGGAGGTCCTGCAAACATTTTTTTTTTTTTTGCCTTTTTCTTCACTTGAAGATTTACTAAGTGTGTTTATGCCCATTATCTCTCAATCATAAGTCACATGGGACAATTGTATTTTTAATTAAAAACTCATAATAAAGGTGTTCAATAACTTTCAGATAAACTTCAAACTGATAGTAAACCTACATATAGTCGGGGGAGATCTTCCAATGTGTATGATCCATCGCAGATGTCTGCAGAAAGGCAACTTGAATTGAGACTGAGAGATTTTCTTTTGGATATTGAAGATAGAATCTACCAAGGAACATTAGGAGCAATCAAGGTTTGTACCTGTTCTCATATTTAGTTTTCTAATTATCAGAATTTTGGTCATATTTATTAATTTGTTTTGATATAGGCAAGGTATATGTGTTTTAAATAAATGTCAGGGACTAATTTATGAAAACTAACTTACTCTCTTGGATCAGAATGTTTATAAATGGATAGAAATCTTCCTAAAATACACTGTGATTATCTTTTTTAAAAAACAATTTAGTAAACATTATTGCCCTTTTTACTATCAATTTTTAGGATTTTAACTTTTTTTTAATAGTATTTTCATCTGAGATGTTGAAATGTGTAAGGATATTTTCTTTCTTGACTAGCTCCTGCCTGCTCTGCTGAGCCTGGTTTGTTTATTGGTTTCTTTGTTACCTTTTAAAAATCTGTAAGTAATTCATGCTTGATATGTGTGTTCTAATCATTCCTTTGTCTAATCATTCTGTCATTTTTTTTGCTACAGTCTGGTCACAAATCTTAGAATTGCTTATAATTTCACTATATAGAGAGCAAGGCATTAGAGCTTCCATGTATGAATAATACGAATTACGTTTTGTCACTAAGTAATCTTATTTTTAGGTCCCTTTTTTTTTTTGTTTTTTTGTTTTGTTTTTTTTTTTAAAGATTTGCTTATTTATTTATACAAGCACTGGGTACAGTCAGAAGCGTGGGAGGGTGAGAAAATTCACCAGAGCCAGAGCGGGGAACAGAACAGGCAGACTGATGAAGTACACTGCTGAAGGGAGCAGCAGGTTGCAGGAGAGGTCTGCGTGCCATGTGGGACCCTCACCCAGTGACCAGGGATCGAACCGGCGCTGCAGAGCCTGCAGGCAGCTTTGCAGCCCAGCGCTCAACTGCTGCACCACCGGGGAGGCCCTTAGGTCCCCTTTTTATTCAAAATATGTTCTAGAATATTCATGAATTTTTCATATGTATATTGAACTTTATATCTTTTAAGAGCAACATAGCCATTTCCCTAGGATAGTAAATTTCAGTTTTGTTACAGGTTACAGATCGTCACATCTGGAGATCAGCTTTAGAAAGTGGACGATATGAGCTGTTGAGTGAAGAAAATCATGAAAATGGGATAATTAAAACTGTGAATGAAGATGTAGAAGAAATGGAAATGGATGAACAAGCAAAAGCCATAGTAAAAGACAGGTACTAAAAGGATTTTTCTAAAGTAGTCATCACTTTTTGCCACTTTAATTGTATCATAAATGTAATCATTTTTTAAGTAAATGTTTTTATTTCTTAAAAAAATTGTGTTCTGGGGACCTCCCTGGCGGTGCAGAGGTTAATGTCTCAGTGCTATCAAGTTATTGCCAGCCCCTGCAGCACAAATTTAATCCCTGGCCAGGGAGCTAACCCACCTAGCACAGCAGACCTCTGCTGTCTTACCTGCAGCTCCCCTTAGCAGTGTATTTCAATAGATCCACCTGTTCTGTTCCCCACTCTGTCTCTGGTGAATCCTCTTACTCCCCATACCTCTGACCCACACCCTGGTTCTTGTATGCATAAATAAATAAAAATAAATCTTTTTAAAAAATTGTGTTCTTAGCATGGGGATTTGAGTATTTATAACTACTGAAATGATGATTTTTCTAAATCTGACTCTTCAGTTATTGCAATTTGTATTAATACAGCCAAAAGACAACTTGTTAGGATAAAGATGATTTCTCTAGTTTTAAAAATGTCTTTCAACATAAGATTTTACTAATTTCACAAACTAACTTTATACTAGTCAGTCTTCTATGGGAAAACAGTAAATTGTTGTAGCCTTAAATGTTATCTGAACAGTAATCAAAACCTGTGTCTGTGTATCTATAAATAGGTACTTTTACTTTTTCTGAGTTATTTTGGATATCTGCCCTTAAGGATAATTGTCTAAAAGGAAATAGTGGGGAGACATTAAACTAGCAAATAACGACCAATATAAGGGTTGTGGTAGAAGTGAACACCCTCTGCGGCTGCAGCACACAGAGGGGAGCACACAGAGGACAACGAAGGAGTGCTAGAGGACTGACCACTGGCCAGCCGTGAGACCTGAATTGGAGGAGGGTTGGTGCTGGGAGAAGAGAAAGTGTCCTCAAGGCTTTGAGCTTCTCAATGGCCATTTTCTCCAATATGGAGATTTATTGCAAAGGGAATAAGATTGGAGGCTAAAGAATTAGAGGGAAGCTATAGTGTCCAACCAGTGAAAGTTTAAGAGGAAGGTAGAAATACGCTGCCTGAGACACTTAACCCTTGTGGCTCCTCAGCAGTGTTGCCTCTCTAAAACCTTTCTCTAAGCCCTGTCTTACCCATCTTCCCCCATTAAATATTTGACCCTGTGACCCC
Source organism: Talpa occidentalis (assembly GCF_014898055.3). Taxonomy (NCBI): domain Eukaryota; kingdom Metazoa; phylum Chordata; class Mammalia; order Eulipotyphla; family Talpidae; genus Talpa; species Talpa occidentalis. The sequence continues at coordinate 50,581,530 of NW_023601104.1, read as the reverse complement.
CCTTAAGTGACTTGACATTTAATTTAGCTCTTGATTCATGATTTATCTCCCTTCCCTACTAGTTTATGAGAGCTCCTTTAGTTTGAGGAAAGTATTTCATTCATATAAGCCTTCAGATGACAAGTGAACTCAAGTTTTACCTAATAGTTTTAAGTTCCATAAACTCTTCATTTTTTTAATTATAGACTTGTGGGCATAAAAACAGAAACTCCAAGTACTGTCTCAACTAATGCAAGTACACCACAATCAGTGAGCAATGTGGTTCACTACCTGGCAATGGCTCTCTTTCAAATAGAGCAGGGCATTGAGCGGCGTTTTCTCAAAGCTCCACTTGGTAAGTATCTGTTTTTATTTCAAAATATTAGTAATGTTTTAAATAATCTTGAACTTGCTCTTTAATGAAGAGAACTTTATTGGCCAACAGTAAGACTGATTGACTAATTTGATAACTGGAGATTGTATTAAAATATGAGTACTTTCAGGTGAGATTTATTTTTTAAATACCTAAATACTAAGGTTTTTTTAGTTATTCTAGTTAATTATTGATTTTCATGGGTGTATTTTTTACAGTTGATCTCTTTTATAAAAGTTTCATCAAAAGAAAGGTTACTGAAATCTGACTTGCCCCCAAAGACACAACTTAAATGTCTACCATTAGGAATAAAATTAATAAATTATAATTACTAACCTGAATGCTGTACTAAATCAGAAATGTTAAAAGGGACACAGAGGAGGAAATGCTCTCTAACTTATGGTTAGTATGATAGAAATGATACTGTCTGGATCATGTTTCAGCAATTTATGAAATTAATATGCTTTAAGAGACTTAAGACCATTCTCACTGAATAAGGGATCAGGAAAAAGACTAATTATAATAAAGTAAAAATCAAAATCAACAGACAGCTATAAGCCAGAGACACACTACAGAGGGGGAGAAGGGAGTAGGATCAAAAGGGGGGGGGGTGGGAATTTAACAGGGACAATATCCAAGATGAAAATGCATACATTGTACAAAAATGAAAAATGATGTAAAAATATATAAAATAAAAAATAAAATAAAAAAGAATAAATTTTTAAAAGTTTATGATCAGATATTTGAAATGGTGTGAAATATAATAAAAATATTTTAAATTTAAAAAAAAAGAGACTTGGGACCATTGTGTCTTCAGGAAAATTTTTATGTTATAGCTGTCTCTACTTCCCTGTGGCTTTTCTGAAATTTTAAATTAATTTATAATCCAATATAGTGATATAATTCAACATAAATTTATATTGAGATCACAGTAGTGGATACTGGAAGAAACAATTTTTAATTTTTTTTAAATTGAGGTAACACATTGGTTTACAACATTATATGTGATTTAGAGGTATGGGATCACAACCTCAGGTGTATGATACCAGAAGAAACATTTTTCATTTTCTTACATCATTGTTAATTTTTGTCCAGTATTTGATTTCTCTCCCCAAGTCAGTCCTCATAGTTCTCCCACCACCATAGCACCTGTGAACTATCATAGTCCCCTGTGTGCTTCCCTCCTCCTGCTCTCCCTCCCCTTCTGTATGCCTCAATTCTATGGTTAGTTTACAAGTTTTGTCTTTTTCCTGACCCTTTGTTTGGTTTCCCTATATTCCTGCTATAAGTGAGACCATCTGATACTTCTCTTTTTCCTTCTGACTTATTTGTCTAAGCATAATCCCTTCCAGCTCCATCCATGTTACTGCAAAGGGCATACCATTGTGTATGAATGCCACATCTTCTTTCTATTCATCTGTTTTGGGGCATGTAGGTCATTTCCATAGCTTACCTGTTGTAGGTAGTACTGCAGTGAACATAGGAGTTCTGGTTTCCTTTCAAATTAGTATTTGTGTGTCCTTTGGGTAGATTCCTAGGAGTGGAATCACTGGATCATATGGCACATCCATGTTTAGGGTTTTGGTTTTTTTTTTTTTTTTTTTTAAGGATTGATTGATTGATTGATTTATACATACGTACATACATACATACCATACATACAAGCACTGGGTACAGTCAGAAGTGCAGGAGGGTGAGAGAATCACCAGAGCCAGAGTGGGGAACAGAACAGGCAGAAGGACCAAAGTACACTGCTGAGGGGAGCAGTGGGCTGCAGGAGAGGTCTGCGCGCCATGTGGGACCCTAGCCCGGCGCTGGGGATTGAACCGGCGCTGCAGAGGCTGCAGGCAACTTTGCAGCCCAGCGCTCAACCGCTGCGCCACCAGGGGAGGCCCTCATGTTTAGTGGTTTGAATCTCCACAAAGTTTTTCTTAATGGCTGAACCAGTTTGCATTCCCACCAGCAGTCTGAGAGGGTTCCTTTTTCTCCACATCCTCGCCAGCATTTGTTGTTTCCAGTTTTTTTAATATGGGCCTTTCTCACTGGTGTGAGGTATGGACTCTTATTGTGGTTTTGATTTGCATCTCCCTGATGATAAATAATGTTGAGCATTTTTTTTTCCAAATGACTGTTGACCATTTACATTTCTTCTTTTTTTAGATTTATTTTTATTTATGCATTCAAAACTGGGGTGCAGGCCAGAGGTGGGGGGAGTAATGAGAGGATTCACCAGAGACAGAGTAGGGAGCAGAACAGGCAGATCTACCAAAATACACTGCTGAGGGGAGCAGTAGGCAAGATAGGAGAGGTCTGCTGCACCATATGGGTCAGCTCCCTAGCCGGAGATGGAACTCATGCCACAGTAGCTGGCAACAGCTTGCTAGTGCTGAGACTTTAACCCCTGTGCCACCAGGGAGGTCCTTGCATTTCTTCTTTGGAGAAGTGTCTTTTTAGCTCTTCTGCACATTTTTTGACTGGGTTATTTGCTTTGTTTTTGTTGAGTTGTGTAAGCTCTTTGTAGATCTTTTATATCAGTCCCTTATCAGTTGTATGGTATTCAAATGTTTTCTCCCACTTAGTGAGATGTTTCTATTTTGGTTATTGTCTCTTTTGCTGTACAGATGCTTTTTACTTTGATGTAATCCCAGCTGTTTATCTTCCCCTTCATTTTCCTTGCTTCTGGAGATAAGTCCTCAAAGATGTTCTTAGGTATATGTCATGGAGTGTTTTGCCTGTGTTTTCTTCTATTTACTTTATGGCTCCAGGTTTTACATTTAAGTTTTTATTCATTTTGAGTTATGTGTGTGTGTTTGTATGGTGTGAGGTAGTAGTCTAGTTTCATTCTTTTCCATGTGGCAAACCAGTTTTGCCAGCACCATTTATTGACAAGGCTATCCTTGTTCCAGTGTGTATTCTTTGCTCCTTTGTCATACATTAGTTGACTATATATATATGGTTTTATTTCCGGGCTTTCAATTCCATTGGTCTCTGTGTTTGTTTTTGTTCCAGTACCATTCTGTTTTTATTATTATAGCTTTATAGTATAGTGTGAAGTCTGGGAGTGTAATGCATCCCTTCTTCCCCCTGTTAGTCAGGAGCACTTTGACGATCTGAGTTCTTTAAACTTCTTCATCTTCAGACTGATTGTTTGCGTACGAAGACTACTGATTTTTATGTATTGATTTTGTAACCTGCTAGAAACAATTTCTTTTAACCATATCTTTTGGTGGTCCCCATATAGACAAACCAAACAAAAGATCAAAAAATAGTCAAAACTAGCCAGGTCTGCTTTTAAATTGAAGCACTTATAGCCATTATCTCGTTATTCTAATAGACTTTTTCATAATTTTTATAAATTGGTATTTCCATCATAAAATTTTATCTCACTTTGCCGTTGAAAGTAGCAGTTATGGGCCTCCCCGGTGGTGCAGCGGTAGAGCGCTGGGTTGCAAAGCTGCCCGCGGCCTCTGCGGTGCCAGTTCAATCCCCGGCTGCTCCCCGGCCACTGGAGGAGGGTCCCACATGGCGCGCAGACCTCTCCTGCCGCCCGCTGCTCCCCTCAGCAGTGTACTTCGGTCCTTCTGCCTGCTCTGCTCTCCGCTCTGGCTCTGGTGAATTCTCTCACCCTCCCGCGCTTCTGACTGTACCCAGTGCATGTATAAACACAACAAACAAACAAATAAATAAATAAATAAAACATGCCTCTATTTAAAAAAAAAAAAAAAAAAAAAAGAAAGTAGCAGTTATAAAAAATAAAATACTGTGATCGCAGCTCACAAAAATACTAGAATTTATCTTTGCTCTATATCACTTTTACTTCTGTCTTCAATGTTCCTTTTTTGGTTTTTTTTTTCAGTACTAATATTTTCAGTCTAAATCAAATTATACAAAAGATCTCTGTATTATTTCTTAGTCACCTTTGAATTTATATTTATTTCAATTAAAATTTACTTTGTACATAAAGTAATCTTCATAAGTATATTACTACTACTAAACTCATTAATCCCATAATTCCAAAAGGGATAAGAAATAAAAATTCTGCTGATTTTTCTACTTTTGAAATTGCATCAATCAAATTGTTATGTAAATTCAAGGGGAAGAAATAAATCTAATTAGTGTCTGTACATTTTATCCCTGCATCTTATTAAATATTTCAACAGAGGGAAAAGTTGAAACACTGGGAAATGTTGCAATTTATCTAGTAGGTTATGTGAGTGCATGAGAGCTATAGCTTTTCTCATGCTAGTTTGTATACAGTAATGTTTGATTCATTTCATTGAGAGAGAAAGGAAACTGTTTTAATTTTGGATCTTGAAAAAATAGCTGAAATAAGAAGAGTTCAACTTCCTTTTATGGTAGATGTTGGTCAGTGTCAAATGTTGATCCTTTATTATGTGGATATTAACTATCCATCATTGCTGCCCCATAAAAAAACAAATAGAAGACTTGATGTCTGCAGCTCTTATTATATGTTTAAGCCTTTGAAAGGTCTATTTTGAATGGAACAGCAGGAGATAGAGGTATCACTGGGATTTTAAGATAGTCTAAATATTGGGAGCAAGGTAATCTTAATCTGGGAAACATAAGAGGGTTCTACTTTATGAATGTTTATGTACAATATTAAAAATTCTTCATCCTCTTGATAATTTTTCAACATCACAAATTAACTGTAGTAGGAATCATTTAAAGTATTTCATATCTTAAGGAAACAAATAAAAAATTACTTACGTTCCATTTTCCCTAACATATCCCTTTTATTCTAGTAATCATTGGACTTTTTAAGTTTGTTTCAGTTATGTAGATAAGATGTGTGAGAAATGTTTTAGCTTGGTAACTTCATCACTTATAAAGTCATGCGTACAGTTAAACCCTTAAGCTATGAAAGAAATCCTCAAACTAACTTTATCAATTTGAAATTAGGTAACACAGAAAGTAATACAGATCAAAGGGGAGATAGAAAAAAAAAGGACAAGAAAAAGAGAGAGGAAGATCAATCTAGTGTGAGAGATGGTAAATTTTTAACTTTTTAAAGAATTTTCTCATAAAGAATTACTTTACTTGCTATATTGCTGAATACTAATTTACATTTAGGTTGTGACCGAAAACCTTGGCTATTTATTTTTTAGATGGGAATGGTGTTGGTAGCAAACTTATTGAACAATATTGTCTTCCTAACATATTTCTTTCTCCATTTCAGAACTCAGCTAATCAGATACTTAAATCAGACAAAAAAGTTGATATTCTTAGTATTCTTAGTTTTTATTTTATTCTCCGGGAAACCTACATGGCATGGTCACATGGATTACTATGTAGTGGCTGTTATTCAGTATGAGATCTCCTGGTGTAATGATCATTGTGACTCTACCAATATTTTATATTTGTAAATTTCTTTTAATTAGTACTTCCCTGAGGAATTTAGCTGTGCTGCATAATGAAAGATAAAGGAAAAGATATTTCTGCCCTTGAGAGTTGTAGAACATGGAGAAAAGAAGCAAAGTTTAAGATAGCATTTAACAGAAAAATGGAATCAATTGTGTGTACTGTTTTGTATCCTTAATTACTATGTGAAAAAAGAAAAATGTAGACACCCAACATGGACTAGAATATTTCAAAGGGGTTATGAGTAGGAGAGGTAAGAATGGACATTGAGCTAGACTGATTTAATTTTCTCAAGCACTTCTTTGATCAAAACCTATTGTGTTTTCAACAGCCTTTCAGTTAAAAACCAAAGATTTACAAAGATTTACAAAGATACCCATTTCTTTCATTCTTCCATATTAACTTATGCAACCTGTTTCTTGCCTTTACCTGTAAGAATGCCCTCTGATTTATCCAGATAGATTTCTCCATATTTTTTTTTTTTTAAGATTTATTTATTTATACAAGCACTGGGTACAGTCAGAAGTGCAGGAGGGTGAGAGAATTCACCGGAGCCAGAGCGGGGAGCAGAGCAGGCAGAAGGACCAAAGCACACTGCTGAGGGGAGCAGCGGGCGGCAAGAGAGGTCTGCACACCATGTGGGACCCACCTCTGGTGGTCGGGGAGCAGCCGGGGATCGAACTGTCGCTGCAGAGGCTGTGGGCAGCTTCGCAACCCAGCGCTCAACCGCAGCGCCGCCGGGGAGGCCCCCTCCATAATTTTTGAACTAGCAACTGTTCCCACTCAGTCCAGAGCTTTTCATAAAGCCTTATATTAAAAAGCCAAGATATATAGAAATTAAAAAATGAGAGGTTTGAGATAACTCAAATGCATTTAAATGGGTTTTTTTCCTCTTCACTAATATTTCTCTTTACATTATCTGAAGTCATTTGACCTATGCATTATTTTCCCTCTCCAATTGAGTTATTAATCTAAATTATTTTTTAAAAGTTCTTATCAGATTGCTAGTTATCTACACATTTTTAATGTTCATTTCTTAAAATATATTAAACAGGATTATTTTATATTCTCTATCTAATTCTAATTTCTCAAGTCTTAGATTTTTCTGACTCTCACTTAACAGTGTTTGTTTCCACTTATACCTGTGGGTTTTGATTGCTAACTCTATTCCTCACAACCTGGTCTATGGAAATTTAGGTTGTAAAAACCTGTTCAAGACTTAGCTTGCAGTTATACATTCTCAGGACAGAAGTTGTGTATTCTCAGGACAGATTATTTCCCCTTTCTGCCCAACACTAAGGTCCAAATGAGCAGATTTCCTTGTTCCCTTTCTTTCTGTGTACCCTTTTCCATCCTGACACTTGAGTGTAGCCTTTTAGGATCCTAGCTTTTTAGAGAGAACTTACGACATTGGGCAGATCTTAGGTTTCATGTCTTGTCTCTCACTTTACCCAACAAACAGGAACTCAGCATCTTCTAGTGTTTGTCGGGTCTCTTACTTTTTTACTTCAACTCTTTTTATTTTTTTTAAACTTTGCCCTCCCAGATGTACTATGAATTCCTTAAAGGTAATTTATAAAGTGCTTACACATAGGAGGAAACAATATAATTTAGATATACTACTACTAATAATAGCTTTTACTCAGTGACAGGCAGCTTCATTCAGTGATAGGCAGCCTACATGTCTTGTGCATGTCCTTTTTTAATCTTCCCAACAACTCTCATATTTACTGTTGAGGAACTTGAGGCACAAAGGGGCTAAATAACTCTCCCACCCTCACATAAGGAAACAAGTGCTCACCTCACAGCAAAAGTCCAGGTCCACATTCTCTTAATACTTCTGACCAAGGGGTCTTATTTCAGGACAAGGATAGGAAATATGGCAATGATAGGGTCAATCACATACAGAGTCTTACACACCTTGCAGAATTTTGACATGATGTGGTAAACCTTTCATAATTAAGGCAGTCAATATTTAAGATTAATTGAATATGGAAATCACATGCCAGTATAAAATGATAGACTGCTAGATTGATGGCATCTAGTTAAATGACAAATTTTTGGGGCCTCCCTGGTGGTGCAGGCGGTTGAATGCCGCACTGTGAGGCTGTCCACAGCCTCTGCAGCATGGGTTCGATCCCAGCCAGCCGGGGAGAATCCCGCAAGGCAGACCTCTCCTGTCTCGCCCGCTGCTCCCCTCAGCAGTGTACTTTGGTCACTCTGCCTGTTCTGTTCCTCACTCTGTCTCTGGTGAATCCTCTCACCCTCCCTCGCATCTGGCCTGCACCCCGGTTCTTGTATAAAAAAATAAATCTTTTATTTATTTATTTTTAAATAATAAATTTTATTTTTATATTCCCCATACAATTGCGACCCCCCCCCCATTCTGACCCCAATCCTTCCCCTCCCGCCCCCCACCCCCAAAAAGTGTCTCTGGTTCATAGTTTTTGTTGATTTTGATTTTCACTTTCTTATAGTTATTCATTTTCCTTGTCCCTTATTTAAGTTTTCTAGATTCCTGCTATGAGTGAGACCATCCGGTATATTTCTTTTTCTTTTTGGCTTATTTCACTGAGCATGATCCCTTCCAGCGTCATCCATGTTGCTGCAAATTGCATGTGTTTATCTTTTTTGAATGCTGAGTAATATTCCATGGTATATATGTACCACATCTTCCTGATCCAGTCATCTATTTTTGGGCATTTGAGCTGTTTCCAAAGCTTAGCTATTGTAAATAGTGCTGCTATAAACATAGGGGTGCAGGTGTTCTTTGGAATGGATGTTTCTGTGTCCTTTGGGTAAATACCTAGGAGTGGAATTGCTGGATCATATGGAAGCTCTATGTTTAGTAGGTCCAGAAATCTCCATACAGCTCTCCATAGTGGTTGGACCAGTCTGCACTCCCACCAACAGTGCAGAAGAGTTCCTTTTTCTCCACAACCTCGCCAACATTTGTTGTTGCTAGCTTTTTTAATGTGTGCCATTCTCATTGGTGTAAGATGGTATCTCATGGTAGTTTTGATTTGCATTTCCCTGATTGCAAGTGATGTTGAACATTTTTTCATATGCCTGTTGGCCATTCACATTTCCTCTTCAGAGAAGTTTCTTTTTAGCTCTTCTGCCCATTTAAAAAAAATAAATCTTTAAAAAAAAAAAGACAATAAATTTTTTTTTTTTTTTTTTTTTTTTGCTTCTTTTTTTTTTTTTTTTTTTTATAGAGGCATGTTTATTTATTTATATACATGCACTGGGTACAGTCAGAAGCGCGGGAGGGTGAGAGAATTCACCAGAGCCAGAGCGGGGAGCAGAGCAGGCAGAAGGACCGAAGTACACTGCTGAGGGGAGCAGCGGGCCGCAGGAGAGGTCTGCGCGCCATGTGGGACCCTCCTCCTGTGGCCGGGGAGCAGCCGGGGATTGAACCGGCGTCGCAGAGGCTGCGGGCAGGTTCGCAACCCAGCGCTCAACCGCTGCGCCACCAGGGAGGCCCGACAATAAATTTTTTAACTCAGAAGACAAAGGAATGCTATTAATGACAGAAGGTTTTAAGTATTCCTATATAACTATCAGTGCTGAAATTGCTTTGGGGGGGGCATTAACATTGTTTTTTATTTACTTCATTTTTGAAGCTTTCTTAAAAGATAGAAGACAATGTAGTTAGCATTCATACATAATTGATATTATTAAAAACATTAAACATATAGTTCACATATATATAAATTCACCCTTTTCCAGAAGTATCATCCTGTGGTTTTCTGTATATTCACAGTTATACAGTTATACAGTAGTGGTAGATACCACTACTTAATTTCAAAACATTTTCATTAACCCCAAAAAGAATCTTCATATATGATTGATATTTAAGTTAGAAAGCAATCTACCTTTTATCTGAAAATGTGGATGTAGCATTCTTGACTCAAATGAGTAGTAGCTGACTTATAATTAAGCTTAAGAATACATTGCCTAGGGTGCCTCCCGGGTGGCGCAGTGGTTGAGCGCTGTTTTGCAAAGCTGCCTGCAGCCTCTGCAGCACGGTTCGATCCCCGGCTGCTCCCCAGCCACTGGAGGAGGGTCCCACATGGCGCGCAGACCTCTCCTGCCGCCCGCTGCTCCCCTCAGCAGTGTGCTTCGGTCCTTCTGCCTGCTCTGCTCCCCGCTCTGGCTCTGGTGGATTCTCTGACCTTCCCGCGCTTCTAGCTGCACCCAGTGCTTATATAAATAAATTTAAAAAAAAAAATTAAAAAAAAAAAAGGAATACATTGCCTAGGGCCTCCCTGGTGGAGCAAGGGGTTAAGACCACAACCTATGAAGCAATCCACAGCCACTGCAGCACGAGTTTGATCCCCGGCCAGGGAGTTACCCACATGGCGCAGCAGACCTCTGCTGACTCGCCCGTTGCTCCCCTTAGCCGTGTATTTCAGTCAGTCCTCCTGTTCTGTTCCCCACTCTGTCTCTGGTGAATCTTTTCACCCTCCGCACCTCTGTCCTGTACCCCAGTTCTTGTATGTATAAATAAATAAATCTTTAAAAAAAAAAAAGAATACATTGCCTAAATTACTTTTTCTCTTAACTATTGAAATTCTTAAGTATTTGATTTGCAAATTTCTCATAAACTAGATGTGACTTAAATATTTTCTTAAATATGAGGTTTTGGGGGCCTCCCTGGTGGTTCAAGGGGTTAAGAACTGTACTATGCAGCAATCCGCAGCCTCTGCAGCATGAGTTCGATCTCCGGCTGGCCAGGGAGCAACCCACATGGCGCAGCAGACCTCTCCTGACTCGCCCACTGCTCCCCTCAGCAATGTACTTGGTCAATCTGCCTGTTCTGTTCCCCACTCTGTCTCTGGTGAATCCTCTCACCCCCTGCATCTCTGGTCTGTATCCCAGCTCTTGTATGCATAAATAAAATTAAAAATAAATAAATAAATAAATAAATAAATAAATAAGAGGTTTTTAGTTTTAGTACCAAAATTCTTTTTGTTAGGAATGACGAAAACTGCACAATATAATCAGTTTAAAATGCCAAGAAAATAATTATAGGAGATGTCTAGGGTTTGTCCAGAAACTTTAATCACTTTCCCTTTTCATTTAAGATGCCAGTGACAGTGGGCGGTCTTACAAGACAGTACTGGATCGTTGGAGGGAGTCTCTCCTTTCTTCTGCTAGCCTATCCCAAGTCTTCCTTCATCTCTCCACCTTGGATCGTAGCGTTATATGGTCTAAATCTATACTGAATGCTCGTTGCAAGATATGTCGGAAGAAGGGTGATGCTGAAAACATGGTACTCTGTGATGGCTGTGATCGGGGTCATCATACCTATTGTGTTCGACCAAAGCTCAAGGTATTTTTTTCTTCTACTTCTCAGATTAGAATTGAGATTTTGAGTGATGGATTATTAATGATCATTTATGTGATTTGTCAGACTGTGCCTGAAGGAGATTGGTTTTGTCCAGAGTGTAGGCCAAAGCAACGTTCTAGAAGACTCTCCTCTAGACAGAGACCATCCTTGGAAAGTGATGAAGAAATGGAAGACAGCATGGAAGATGAGGATAATGAAGTTGATGATGATGATGAAGAAGGTCAAAGTGAGGAGGAAGAGTATGATATAGAACAAGATGAAGATGACTCTCAAGAAGAGGAAGAAATTAGGTAAGTCCTAGCATACAATAAAATGGGAGTTCATGAGTCTTATCTAGATAATCTCGACTATTCAAATATAAATAGAATAGTTGGGATGCATAATTTTTTTTTAATTAGTATGTAATATAGTACTGCTGTCACATTTCTGCAATTGACAAGCAGAACTGATCTTGGGGATCCTAACTTGGCAGATGTGAGGGACTGTAACTCCAAAGGATATTTATTGCCTTAGCTTTGACCTGCCCACAGGAGAGAGGCAATGCAAACAGCCAGTGCCCTGAATGTTCAGGTTGCCTCGGGCCACCTGGCAGTTGATAGCTAAGACTGCACTTGGGGTGGGACCTGGGATTTGATTTTTGACTAATTTCCTAGTTTCATCCATGCCAAATGGTACTTCTCAGAAAGGCTTTCTCTGACTCCCTAATAGGAACAATTTCTGTCTGGTTATTTCACATCATTCTCATCACACCTCCTAGGTGGGTTATAATTGATACTCATTTATGAAAAAAAAAAAAGGTGTGCATGTGTATAAAGAGAAAAAGAGAGTGTAATGGCCTGAAGATATCTTTGCTTTATGTATTATACACATTTGAAACTACTCCCAGGGGAATGTAATACCTGTGAGAGCTTAGCCAGATCACAAGATCAAATATGAATTAAAGTTTGGACAGAGGTGCCCATCAGATCCACAGCAAGGTTGATGTTACATAATTTTATGCCTAAAGCTGCATGTCAGTAATCATAAGATAAAAATAAATGTAGTTTTCCTATGCTTCATTGCTTTCTCAAGAAGTTATAACCAAATATTGGTGATCTTGGCAATGTACAGAGAGAAAGATGTCAGGAAGTACATTGTATTTTAATACTCTTACTACATCAACACCCAGAAACAACTTCTATACTACCATATAGCCAAGTTTTCTGCAACTTAGCAAGCTTTGACATCTAAGCGTAATGAATTAATTTGGAGACTGATTATTTCTGCTGTGGCAGTAGTGAAGCAGTTTCGCCTTATTTGTCCCTTAGAATCCTCCCCCACCCTTTTAGCATTTGAACCCCATTCATGTGGAATCAGGAAAATGATTGTGAAGCAAGGGCAACCTAAACTGGCAAAGTCTAAAAAAACCATAGTCTGAAGAGGGATAATAGAGCCACCACATCTGTTTTAAACAATTTGTTTTTCAAAGACTCCAGGAACCATATGGGAATATGTCAGGAACCATATTCCCTATAACTTATAAGAACAGTATTGTGTTAAGCATAAAGATCATAAAGAGTGTGGAAAATTCTTGGAAATATTTTAGGTAAATTGGAAGTCCAGGTATGTAGGGAGATGGAGAGAAAAGCTAATGTGTAGTTTCATCCTTTTCTACAACTTAAAGGCAATTAAAAGATTAAATCCAATTTGTATTTTACAGTAAGAACCAAAAGGTAGCAAAGAGATTGTTAGGATTCAGGAGTCACAAGTTTAAGGTCTCTTTCAGTAGCAACCATTTGCAAAAACTGCAGGTTACTTCAGTATAAATAGTAATGGAAAGTGATAGTCTCCTAAAGCTAAAGGAGACAGATGATTTACATTTTAAGATTAATTCACCACTCTTAAGTTTTTCAACATGGAGTACATTTATTGATTATTCTGAGGCTTTTGTTAGAGTTCATCAAAATTCAGGATTTGATTTTCATGACAATGTCCTGGAGTTACCAAGAAAATATAACATAGAAAAGTAATTTATATAGTACTCTTTAGCTGAATAGAAAAGAGGAATAAAAATAATCATTGACTCTATACAATAATTGTGTTTTCTAACAATTTTTATAGCCCACCGAAACGAGGAAGACCACAAGTTAGATTGCCAATTAAAACAAGAGGGAGATTGAGCTCTTCTTTCTCAAGTCGCGGCCAACGACAAGATCCTGGAAGATATTCTTCAAGGAGTCAGCAGAGTACACCCAAAACAGCTATTTCTTCTAAAACTACTGGTAGAAACCTAAGAAAAATAAGATCTGCTCCTCCTACAGAAACCAAATCTTTAAGAATTGCCAGTCGTTCTACTCGCCAGAGTCATGGCCCACTGCAAGCAGATGTCTGTGTAGAACTACTTAGTCCTCGTAGAAAACGCAGAGGCAGGAAAAGTGCTAATAACACACCAGAAAATAGTCCCAACTTACCTAACTTCAGAGTTATTGCCACAACATCAACTGAACAGTCAAGATCTCTCAATGTTGCTTCAAAGCTTTCTCTCCAGGATAATGAATCTAAGAGAAAAGGCAGGAAAAGACAATCTGCAGGTATGAATAGGTTTTGATTTAAGCTATCTTCACCTAAGAGTATTGAATAATTTGGACAGATTGAATATTGAGATACTTTGGATCATGTTTTAAAAATCTGTCTCTAAGTTATAAAGTTATTAGGGAGCAACCTGACCTGAAGCTTATTTATTGAAGGTACAGCTATTTGAGGAATAAAGGTAAACTATATTACTAGTATTTCTACTCATGTAGCAGGATAGATGTAAGAAGTCTGCAAACAGGATATTTGGTCAGTATTTGAAATACCTCCATTTAACACTTTCTAACACTTCATTCATTCTTTTTCACCTTTTCTTCCTTCAAAATACACATGCTCATCATTGCCTAGGCAAGCTACTTCAGGTTATTTGGTTAGGTTCTCAGATGACATACCAAATTTGTTCAGGGTAGATGGGGAGTTGGGAGTAGTAATATTGTTAGAGAGTAATCACCAACTAGGCCCAGGTTGTTGGGTTTTGGGGGACGGAGGGTATCAGGTAACTACACTGAGGTCTAATTTAGCTTTTTCTGTCCACTTAATCTGTTTTACTCTCTCCCAATTCTGAATTCCAAGCTATCTGGAAAAATGAAACACACCTAAAAAATTTTATTCAAAAAAACTACTGAAAAAAAAAAGTTGTGCTGATTGATTTGTTAAATAATTGAACCTGTTTCTAAGGGAAACTAAAGGGGGAAATTTATATGTGTGGATTTATATGTAAATAGAGTATTTAAACACCTGGATTCATATATGGACTATACTACCCTTTTCTACTAATTAATACACCTTAGATTTCATTGTACCTCTTAGATTTTATGAGAAAGCATTTTTCTTTTAGAAAAATGTCCAGTGGGCTCCCTAGTGGCGCAGGGGTTAAAGATACAGCATTATCAAGCTATCGCCAGCCACTGCGGACAGTTAGCTCCGAGCTAACCTACCTGGCACAGCAGACCTCTCCTGTCTCGCCAGCTGCTCCCCTCAGCAATGTGTTTCAGTAGATCTGCCTGTTCGCTCCCTACTCTGTCTCTGGTGAATCCTCTCACCACCTCCCCTCTCCCCTCCTCTGACCTACACCCCAGTTCTTCTGAGCATAAATAAATAAATTTAGAAATTTTTCCCCATGTAAAACTGATATATAAGAAGAATCTTCTTTTAAAAAATAATCTGGGGCCTCCCCGGTGGCACAGCATTTGAATGCTGGGTTGCGAAGCTGCCCCCCAGCCTCTGCAGCGCCAGTTCGATCCCCAGCCACCGGGTGACGGTCCCACGTGGCATGCAGACCTCTCCTGCCACCCGCTGCTCCCCTCAGCAGTGTATTTCGTCAGTCTGTCTGTTCTGCTCCCTGCTCTGGTTCTGGTGAGTTCGCTTACCCTCCCGCGTTTCTGACTGTACCCAGTGCTTGTATAAATAAATAAATAAATCTTTTAAAAAATAATAATAATCTTTAACTTCAAAAGTAAGAATGCAATGTAAATTTATAAAGAGGTATAATTTCTGGGTCTGAAGAGGTTACTTTCCTAAGGACATGTTTCAGTAATACTAGAGAAGTGCTTACTTTCATTTTACTATAGTTGAAAGCATATTTTTAATAAAATGGAATTAAGAAAATAATCCACGAACTTTGTGTTCTAAATTTTTATTTTGCATAGCATTCTTTTTGCAATCTGTTCCCAATGAATGTGTGGTTCAATTTGAAATTTTTAAGATCAAAAAGAAAATAAAGAATATTTGGTCCAGATTTTCATACCTTTCAGACTGTAAGTTAAATATCTCAGTGTAGAGAGTATTGATTTTCTGTTCAGATTTACTTTGTATTTATTGGCCTTGTTTACCTTGTGATCAAATATTTTGCTTTGTCATCTCATAAAATGGTTTATTCAGAATCATCTCCCGTGACACTGAATAGGAGGAGTTCAGGCCGACAGGGAGGAGTTCATGAATTGTCTGCTTTTGAACAACTTGTTGTAGAATTGGTACGGCATGATGACAGCTGGCCTTTTTTGAAACTCGTTTCTAAAATTCAGGTAATATTATTAGATTTTATCATGTATTCATGTATGGACTTTATCAAATATAACTATATACCCTGTAGTTCACATGGCAACTTTGAAGTAATCAAAACACCTTTTGGTCACTATCTATTTTTCAAAACCACTTGGAAGTTGCATGGCTTCTTATGTTGAAGAAAACCAAAACGGAGTTATACAGCATAGTTTCCTCAGTCTCTTCTAATCCTGTGACTGATACTTGTGTATGATGGCAGTATTTTGAAATCATCTCAATGTTTTTATTCTGTGTAGCCATGAATATGAATAGAGTTGATTTAACTGAGTACCATTAATAGTATATTCTACTATATAAAACAGTGGTTCTCAAACTTCAACATAAACCAGAATCCCTTGCGAGGGCTTGTTAAAACATAGATTATAGGACCCCACCCAAAGGGTGGGATGATGCCAACCATTTGCTTTTCTAAATGCCTAAGTGATGATGAATGGTACTGGCCCAGAGACTGGAGTTAGATATTGATGTAAAATACAGCTACTCTTAAATAAGTGTTGGTCTGGTGTAGCTAATGAATTTGAAATAGTGTTATAATTATTTATATATGTATGACAGAATTATGTATTGTGACAGAACAGTGTTTCAGTGCTTTAATCGAAGTTATAATGGTCTTTCAGAAGTAGAGAGTAAAATGATTTGAACATTTCTGAAGGGAGAAATTACAGAAATTAGAAAGTTTTTTATGGAAGAACTATTTGGTCTGGTTATTGAAGGAAGGTGGAACTTCGGTGAGAAATGATAGGTGGTTTGAATGGAGCAGAGGGTATGCTGGCCTAGATAGAACTAGATACAAAGATTCTCACTTGTCGATGTGTACATGGTTTCTGATGAAAAATTAACATCATTGTACTTCTGCTTTGAGATTTCTAGAACAGGATCATGAAGCATTAATTAACATTGAGTATCATTTTATTAGAATTAAATCTCATGTTGACTCCAACTCTTTTTTCGCCCCCCTGAGGAGTTTGTATACTGAATTAAGTTTTTTCACATGTACATTCTATTCATTATTACAGATGCAATAATGTTCATTAAAGAAATTTTAAATACCTACATATATAATATATAGAGAGAAGAGAGCACACAATCAATCTTTTCCTCTCATGATAAATTGTTAATTTTTTTATACTCAGGTAGGCTTCTGCAACTTTGTAACTGAAATATCTGGTTTCAGTGGAATAATAATATTCAGAGATTGATATCAAATTTGCTTTTAAGTGCAAACCTTCATGCACTTAACCACTTAACACTGATAAATTTTCTTTATCACTGATAAATTTCTATAGATGAGCTATATTTGAATTGTTTTACAGGTCCCTGACTATTATGACATCATTAAAAAGCCCATCGCCTTAAATATAATACGTGAAAAAGTGAACAAATGTGAATATAAATTAGCATGTAAGTAATTTATGTTCTTTCTAATAATTATTTGTATTTAAAGATTTTTTTATTTAAATCATGTATAAATGTAATTGCATAGATGGTATCTAAGAAGTTCATAAAATGCGTGTATATGAAGATGAAAGATGGATGGGGATTGAATGAGTTAAGAATATATTAGACTCTTGTCTTAATAGAAGTTCTTTATAATTATGTATCTAATTACACAATTGCATAGTTTCAATAAAAGAATTTTAATATTTGTAGTTAAAACATTTTAAGCTTCAGTTCTGCTACCTTGATTCACAATCTTCAATTTCTAAAGAAAAAACAGGTTTCCATTTTCTCTTTTTTAATTTAATTTAATATATATTTTATATCATTCTTCCTTTTTGTACAATTCATGCTTTCTCCTCTCAGGTGTAGTCCCCACAAAATTCCTACCACCAGTTCACCCGTGCACCATCTCCATAGTCCCTTGTGTAAGAACAAATCCCTTCCCCTGTGTGATCCCTCTCCCTCCCCTGTGTTGATCCCTCTCCCTCCCCCTCCCCTGCAGAAGTGTCTTTGATTAATAGTTACCTGTTAATTTTGTTTTTTAATTTATTATAATTATTTTTGGGGGGTTTCCATTTTCTTTTTTTCACATCCAAGTTGTCCAAGACAGCTGAAGGATATCTTCAACATATTTTTAAAATTTATTGTTTTTGAAGTACTGTTGTTTTATATCCTTGCTAGTGTTTTGACAATGTAGGATTTTCCCCCCATCTCTCCCCACCCCACCACAGGTATATCAGTGTGTCACTCTTACTACCAAAGCATCCATAGTCCTCCACCTTAGTCTTTTGTGCTTACCCCAACTCTTTTCTTCCCCCACCCCCTCAGAAAGCCCCAGATCTAGATTTCCATTTTCTTAATGATGTTTCTAGATATAATACAAACAAAAGTATGTTTGTTATTTATGTACTTTCATTCTAATCTCATTTGTTTTGTTTTTTTTTCTTTCTAGCTGAGTTTATTGATGACATTGAGTTAATGTTTTCGAACTGCTTTGAATACAACCCTCGTAACACAAGTGAAGCAAAAGCTGGAACTAGACTTCAAGCATTTTTTCATATTCAGGCTCAAAAACTTGGACTCCATGTCACACCTGGGAATATGGATCAAGTTAGCACACCACCAGCTGCAAAAAAGACGCGAATCTAATTTTGTCCTTCTAAAGGATATTTGAGGAAAAACAAATTGTTCATGAAAACAGAACATTAAATCATGCTTTAAAGCAGACATAGTTGTACAAAGCAATAACAACTTATTGACCACACTGAAGTGTGACGTGCACTATATTCTCAATTTTAATATTAAGCACTCAGGAGAATGTAGGAAAGATTTCCTTTGCTACAGTTTTGTTCAGTATCTAATAAGTTTGATAGATGTATTGGATACAGTACTGGTTTACAGAGGTTTTTATACATTTTGAGATCATTCATGTGTCCCAGTATCTTGGGAAATATTTTTTCACCTATGATTTATTTTGTTGTTGATGATCTTTTTAAAAGTGTGGTATTAAGGGAGATTTGTCTATATAGATAAATCATTTGTTATAGCACAGTTTAGGAGGAAGTGTGTATGTCTAAGAATTGTTTAATGAACACATTCTTTCAACACTACACATGAGTGAATCCAATTTTATATCCTTGAAGTGCTGTACCAGTGCTGGCTGGAGGTATTAAGTTTGAGTTTATTAACTAGATATTTATTTAGCATTCAGAGTAATTTGTGGATTTGTTTTGTATTTATAAAATTTGTACCTGGAAAATGTTCTTTAATTTTTTAAACATTTTACTGTGTTTTTGTTGTATTTCTCTAACTTCCTTAATAAGCAATCAATAAAAGTAACACCCTCCCTTTTCCCTGACAGTTCTTTCAGTTTTACGGAACTGTATTACAAGTTTCTATGTACAACTTTTTAGGTGTACAAATAAAATGATACTTTTTTTTAAGGATTCTGAATTTATAGAATTTTTACAAATCAGAATTGGAAATACACACACTTATTATGTACAGAAAATAGAAACCAGTGTTTTTTTGTACTCAGGTGTCTACAGTAGTGATTAATTTTTTTCTGCCCAAACCCTTGAGGAATAAAATAACTTCCATCTGTAACAGCAACATTTTATGGTAGGGAATCTCATTAAAAGGAAGAAAGCTAGTTTGGAAAATGCTTACATTGTTAAGAAATACCAATCTGGAAATTTTTTTAAAATAGAGCTATTTCTTAGGTATGAAAGATATTCAGGGACCGTGGTTTGGTCTCGGAGTAACTTCCTTTTTTAGTATGCAAAAGGCATACTGTGTTCCAAGTTTTAGATTTAGTTCCCATGTGTATTTGGCTACATGTCTCATTAATACTGGCTACAGAGTCCTTGTTAATATGTAAGCATATGCAGAAATGTGTGAGAAGCAGAAATTTAATCCCTATGCCAAACTTTGAAGATAGTCCATTCTCTAATTATAATGCTAGCTATTTTTCCCAGTGTGTTAAAATTGTTTGGTCTTGGGCCTCCCCGGTGGCGCAGCGGTTGAGCGCTGGGTTGCGAAGCTGCGCGCGGCCTCTGCGGCGCCGGTTCGATCCCCGGCTGCTCCCCGGCCACCAGAGGAGGGTCCCACATGGCGCGCGGACCTCTCCTGCCGCCCGCTGCTCCCCTCAGCAGTGTACTTCGGTCCTTCTGCCTGCTCTGCTCCCGCTCTGGCTCTGGTGAATTCTCTCACCTTCCCGCGCTTCTGACTGTACCCAGTGCATGTATAAACAAAAACAAAACAAAACAAAAACCAGCAAACAAATAAATAAAGCATGCCTCTATAAAAAAAAAAAAAAAATTGTTTGGTCTTAAGGGGTTATGGTGAGTTGCACACATATGTGGTTATAGTTTGATTTAAGTAGGCAGAGTGGCTAGGTTAATTTCACTAATAACAAAAGGAAGATTTCAACATTAGCCTTTTTTTTTTTTTAAGATTTTATTTTTATTTATTTATTTATACAATCACTGGGTACAGTCAGAAGCACGGGAGGGTGAGAGAATCCACCAGAGCCAGAGCCGGGAGCAGAGCAGGCAGAAGGACCGAAGTACCTGCTGAGGGGAGCAGCGGGCAGCAGGAGAGGTCTGCGCGCCATGTGGGACCCTCCTCAGGTGGCCGGGGAGCAGCAGGGGATCGAACTGTCGCTGCAGAGGCTGCGGGCAGCTTCGAAACCCAGCGCTCAACCGCTGCGCCACCGGAGAGGCCCTCAACATTAGCCTTTATACTCACTTTTAAAGAGAACTTGCCTTGAGAAATAAAGGTATTAGAGAAAAACCTTTAGGTTAGAAAATATATGCCACAACATCAGTGTATAAGTAATATAGTGGTATGCAAATACTACCCAACCTTTAATCTTTCTATTCATTCTTTTTCTCAGTAACAAGTTTTGTCTTGGGAGCCAATAACCTTTTTCTGTCAAAGAAATGTGAAAAACATATTCAGAATATTGGTGAATAAATCTGTGTAGAAGTTAAGATTCAGGGCCTCCCTGATGGCGCAAGGGGTTAAGACGCAACCTAAGAAGCTGTCCACAGCCACTGCAGCACGAGTTCGATCCCCGGCCAGGGAGCAACCCACATAGTGTGGCAGATCTCTCTTGTCTTGCCCACTGTTCCCCTCAGCAGTGTATTTCAGTCAGTCTGCCTGTTCTGTTCCCCACTCTGTCTGTGGTGAATCCTCTCATCCCCCACACCTCTGGCCTGTACCCCACTTCTTGTATGCATAAATAAATAAATCTTAAAAAAGTTAAGATTCAGATGTTAGAGATACATTACTTTCCCCCCCCAGTAAAATGAAAAGTTTACCTCTAATTATAAAATTAATAAATGGTCATTATCCAAAAAATAGAGAACACCACATATAAAATAAATTTTCTCTAAAATTTTTCAATTCTGCAAAAATAGAATCATGGTATACAAATCAGATTTTACGTAGTTTTCATTTGGTGCAGTAAATGGTAAAGAACTATGTGCTGTTCAAGATCCCATTGTATCCTGGACTACATTTGGAACCCTTCTCTTAACCCAGTTCTGCATTTACTTAACCTGTTAACTGATGACAATTAGGTTATAGAAAATTATAATTTCCTTGGGACATTCTGAGTAACTAATTTATAACTATAATTTATATTAGTAATCACTTTCATAATAGCTGTTTCTGTTACTAGATCACCAAAGTAATCTTAGTGATCAAAAGAGTAAGAGACAGGTAATGGAGCAGTGTACCATTTAATGATTTTAAAAGTTTTAATTCTTGTATTTTTTTTTGACAGATCCTATGCAGTTTTTGCTGTTCAGTCTCCATAGTACTGTAGGGCATAGCTTAGCAAGCTCTCTGTAAATATCCAAACAGAAATATTTGGGCTTTCCAGCCACCTATCTCTGTGGTAACTATGCAACTCTGCCATTGTAGCCCCAAAACAGAGAATACATAAACTAATATTTGACTGATCGCAGTCGAGCTCTACTAAAACAAGTAGTAGTCCTAATTTGATCTGCAGGTTAGAGTTTGCTGATCCCTGATTTAGAATAAATAATTGAGATTTCACCTTTTTTTTTTTTGCCTTCATTATCAGGAAACTTAAGATTAAACTGCTTTATCATCCTTATGCTCTTTTAAAAATAGAAATACGGGGCCTCCCCTGGTGGCGCAGGTGGTTGAGCACCGCGCTGTGAGGCTGCCCGTGGCCTCTGCAGCGCCAGTTCAATCCCCGCCGGCCACGGCCACGGAGAATCCCACATGGCACGGCAGACCTCTCCTGTTGCGCCCGCTGCTCCCCTCAGCAGTGTATTTCCGTCAGTTTGCCTGCTCTGTTTCCCGCTCTATCTCTGGTGAGTCCTCTCACCCTCCCGCGCATCTGGCCTGTACCCTGGTTCTTATATAAATAAATCTTAAAAAAAAAAAAATAGAAATACGCTGATAGGAAAGTGTAGTATATCAGCCATAAGACTTTTCAGCACTTCAGATTTTTTTAGGAAGCATTTACAATAAAAATTAAATGGATGGAACTTCCCCCACAGTCATTTCCTCATTGTTCCAGACTCTCCTCCTACTTTACTATCCCAACCCCATCTCTTACTCTTTATGTTTATCCCAAGCTTGCCATTTCTATTGGAAGGGTTTTAAATGCTGTTATGACTCAGAATGATTCTGTTTTACCATATGGAAGCAAAAAGCTAACACTTTCAGAGTTCTTGGGTGCTACTAGCCTATGGATCAAATGATAAGAACTATGCTTGTGGACACTAGAAATCACATAAATGTATTTTTGCCTCTGAGGCAAAAATGGAAGCTGCAGAGACAGTTGATTATTTGATATTCTCTATCTCATTTTATAAAATGTGCTTGTTTTTATGAGTAACAGGTGAGGATTAACAAGAATGAAAATATCTCTTCTCTGAGTCTAAAGTACCTGTTCTTAACTAAAGGGCACATAATCAGAGACAGACAAAATAGACTTCTCTGAACTCTTGTGTATCTGCTTGAGAACTATCACTGCATTCCTTCATTAGTTACCAGTAGGGTTAGTAATGGGTTAGTTAAACCTTTCTGTAAGAGTTGGGCCACTAGAGTACTAGGGACATGAAAGCATACAGTAAAATTTATGGCTATTAAATGTGCAGGAAAGAGAGCCCAGAGATGTGTGTTGGTTTTTATTAGAACAGGATATTTTACTTCATCCTGAAATCTAGATCTCAGACTACAGTTTCATTTTATTTCAAAGCAAGAAAAAAATTCAGGTCATATGCATCTTTCTAATATTCTTCAACTCAGCTTTTTTTTCTCTTTAAAGTTTAAACCAAGTATGTCAGATTCTACAGTGTTGTCTTTATTTATCAGCTAGCCTGAAAATGCCGTCATGAAGGACAAAGAAAATAAAGGGCCACCCTTCCAAACCATTTCTTGAAAGTTTCTTGGAGGGAAATTAGCAAACTACAAATCAAAGAACATCTGGAAATCCATCCTGTATAATAGAAGGCAAGAGATCTATAACTAAAGAAAGTTATACATTGACATATATGAACCATTTGGCTCCATCTGGTAGAATTAAAGAATTGTGTTGAGAGTTCACATGTGTTAGAAATCCCAACAGATCAAAGACTCGACTTGAACTCTCCTAGATCTAAAAGCATCTGCCACTCCTCCCACAAATGTGGAAGAAGCGCTTCATCGAATTTTGCATGTAACTTTGAAGGTTTAAATTATTCAAAGACTTAACTCCCCATATTATTTTGAAGAAAATTCCAGTCCATACTATATCATCTGTTAGCATTTCTAATGTATCTCTCTAAAAGAAAAAAGACTAATGAATGCAGTATCATTACACTTCAAAAAAAAAAAAAGACATTTGATACTAATTCCTTGAGTTCATGAACTATCTAGTTGCGAAGAATTTCTTGAAGAAAGGTGAGAAGAGGAATAGAAGGAGAAAGGAGAGCAGGAGAGGGAGGAAAGGGAAAGGAAGGGAGAGGAGAAGAGGAGGAAGACAAACAAAACAACTGGAAAAGGCACTAACCTAAAGGAATAAAAATATGTCACATTTTTTAAAACTTCTTAGGAGACACCATAAACAAAATGAAAAGGCAATCCAGAGAATGTTAGCTATTTCCAATGCATTTAACAAGGAGTTAATGTACTGAATATATAAATTTGAATTTCAAATAAACAGTGAATAATTTTCTAGTGTAGAATTATTTCCCAAACATTGCATGGGATATACTTATGCTAAAAAAAAATCATCAGTTGTTTCCCTAAAATTCAAATTTACCAAGCATCCTTAATTTGGCAGCCCTACTATGCTCCCTCCTGGGTAAAAGGCTGAATGTGAAAGCACAAGTCATTTTGATCCTTGCTGTTTTTTTAACTCGAGGGTTTTGATTACAGTTTTATTGTTTGAAATCTGATAACAGTTTTTGCTAAGAAAATAACCATTGGAGAAATTCTCCTAAAAAGATTCAAATTCTCAAACATTTCTTTCTATGCATTGCAGTTAAATCATTTCCAGTTTGTTTTCTATTTTCCTTTCTATTTTGCCCAAGTTAGTTTCAATAGGATTCTGTTTTCCTTATAAATATTTCAACATAGATTTGATTTTCCAGTTTCCTATACATGAGACATTTTAAATATTTTCTGTACATTTGAAGTTTTTCTATACATTATTTAAAAATTTGATAGTAGCATCTGCCATTATCAGTTTTCTTTTGCTTCTATCAATTCCAACATTTTTAAGTGTGGTTTTATGTTATTGGTTTTATTTTATTATTTCTACCTAATCTTTTTTTGTTTTGTTTTGGGGTTTTTTATTTGGTTGGTTGCTTTTGGGGTGTGTGTATGTGTGTTTGGGAGGATGACCTGGTTAAAACAACTTCAGCATAAAAATTCCTAGCTCAAGATTACTCAGGGCAGGGTAGTGGTGGTGGTATAGAGGGTGGCACCTCTTCATGGGTCCACAGACAGGCCATTGGGGATGCATCCCTGTGCCAAGTGCTCCGGATTTGCCATTAGGGTTTTTTCAGAGAGAGCTGGGAAACCAACCCAAAGTGGTGACTACAACAGACACCTTGTGTGTGGTTGGGAAGAAAGTTGAGAACTTTTTCAAACTAACAGAGGCACTCCATTTCTGCCTTTGCTAGCCACAGCAATTTATGATAATTCCATTCAGGATCATTGTGGAAGTATTGTTGCTGTGTATGAATTGTTTTTAAAGTGTATAAGCTGAGAAATGATATGTATTGTCAAAATATATGTATGTGAATAAATTTAAAAAAAATGTATGTATGTGGATATGTCACTCTCCCTGTTTAAAACCTTTTAACAGCTTCCTGAATAAAAGGGGGAAAAAACGAAAGTTTTCAGTTCAAGATGACATAGCTCCTGTTGGGCACTGCATGATTTCTCAACTCTTGGAATCAGATTGGACATAGTCACCATCGTCTTCTGTTCTACAATGGTTTTCCCGAGGAACTTGCTTTTTATTGCAGCAACAGCTGAAAACCCATCCAAAGGAAGGCAGGGGTAGGGTCAAACTAGTAGTTCCCATGGTTTCCGACAGATGTCACTGTGCTTCCCATAAAATTTAAAGCATCCATGGTGGCCATGGCAATATGCCAAGGAACCTGGGGAGCCTCAGTGCATGGTTTGGGACATGGTTTCTAGGTCCAGCATTAACTGGCCCTGACAACTTCTTCGGTCACTCTCCTACTGCTTTCATCTTACCCACTACACCGTAGTTCTACTGTTTTTTTTTTTTCTTTTAAAGACTTATTTTTATTTATGCATGCATGCAAGAACTGGGGTACAGGCCAGAGGTGGTCGCTGAGAGTATTCACCAGAGTGGGGAACAAAACAGGCAGATCCACTGAAATACACTGTTGAGGGGAGCAGCAGGTGAGACTGGAGAGGTCTGCTGCTCCACATGGGTTAGCTCCCTGGGTAAGGATCTGAACTCATGCCTCAGTGTCTGGCAAAAGCTTGATAGCACTGAGACTTTAACCCCTGTGCCACCAGGGAGGCCCCAAGAAATAACTTTTTAGACACACAAGTGATCCAGTTGCGAAATACAAGAAAAATTCCTTTCTTCTTATCAGTCCAATTCATCAATAGGCAATTATAAATCTAAATTTTGATAATATTTAGAATGTGATTGCTAGTGTACCTATAATGGTATTTAAAAAACAAATTTAAGGAAAGAATAGAGACCTCAAGTGGCACAAGGGGTTAAGCACAACACTATGAAGCAATCAGCAGCCTCTGCAGCATGAGATCAATCCCTGGACAGCCAGGGAGCAACCCACATGGCGCAGCAGACCTCTCCCGTCTCGCCCACTGCTCCCCTCAGCAGTGTATTTTAGTCACTCTGCCTATTCTACTCCCCACTCCGTCTCTGGGTGAATCCTCTCACCCACCCTCCTGCTTCTCTGGTCTGTACCCCAGCTCTTATATGCATAAATAAATAACTCTTAAAAAAAAAGAAAAAAAATTTAAGGAAAGAATAATCTTTTCAATAATTGGTGTGTGACAACTGAATGTCCATATGCCAAAGAATGAAGTTGGATCACTTTCATTACCGTAACTAAAATAGTAATTCAAAATAGATCATATTCCTAAATGTAAAGCTGTAACTATAAATCTCTTAGGGGAAAAAAAATAGGAATAACTCTTTATAACCCTAGATTAAACAATAGTTTCTTGGTTATAATACCAAAAATATAAACAACAAAAGAAAAACTACACAAATAGATGTCATTAACATGTCAAAGCTTTTTTTTTTTTTTAAGATTTATTTATTTATTTATACAAGCACTGGGTACAGTCAGAAGTGCAGGAGGGTGAGAGAATTCACCAGAGCCAGAGCGGGAAACAGAACAGGCAGACTGACGAAAATACACTGCGGAGGGTAGCAGCGGGCAAGACAGGAGAGGTCTATTGAGCCATGTGGGACCCTCGCCGGTAGCCGGGGATTGAACCAGCGCTGCAGAGGTTGCAGGCAGCTTCGCAGCCCAGTGTTCAACCACTGTGCCACCAGGGGAAGCCCAACATGTCAAAGCTTTGCGCTTTAAAGAATACTATTAAAAAAGTGTCAAGACAGCTCACAAATCACAAAATGGGAGAACTTTTTTTTTTTTGCAAGTCATATATCTAAAAAAGGGACTTGTATCCAGAATATATAAAGAACTCTAACAAGTCATTTTTTTTTTAAAAGACAACCAATGAATAAATGGACTAAGGATAAAGGAATATGTTCACACAAAAATCTGTGCAAGAATGTTCATGGTAACATTATTCACAATAGCCCAAGTGAACAAACAACTGGAATGCCCATCAACTGATGAATTAATTGAGGAACTGTGGTATATCCATGCAGCACAAGAAAGGAATGCAGTACTCACATACTAAAACATTGAAAACATGCTAAATGAAAGAAACTGCCCAAAAGTTACTAGTAGATTATTCCATTCATATGAAATATCCACAACAGGCAAATCCAGAGAGACAATAGATAAATAGTTGCCAAGGGCTGAGGAGGGGAGAAAATATGGATTAACTGCTAATAATTTTGGGATTTTCTTTTTGGGGTGATTAAAAATGCTCTAGAATTAGGTAATGGTGATGATTACACAACTGTGAATATACTAAAAAACACTAATGGGGGCCTCCCCCAGTGGTGCAGCAGTTGAGCGCTGGGCTGTGAAGCTGCCCGCAGCCTCTGCAGCGCTGGTTTGATCCCCGGCCACCAGCGAGGGTCCCACATGGTGTGCAGACCTCTCCTGCCGCTCCTGCTGCTCCCCTCAGCAGTGTACTTCATCAGTCTGCCTGTTCTGTTCCCTGCTCTGGCTCAGGTGAATTCTCTCACCCTTCCACTCTTCTGTCTGTACCCAGTGCTTGTATAAATAAATAAATAAATCTTTAAAAAAAAAAACAAAACACTAAATGGTATCATTTAAAAGGGTGAATTTTATGGCAAGCGAGTAATCCCTCAATAGAACTGATATTTTTTAAAATTATATAAACTTACAATGCGATGTTACTCCAATAAAAATTTTGAAAAAGCAAACTATATGTGAAAAATGTTTATGGTCATCCTCATTTGCAGAACAAAATTTTGACTGTAAGAGTATATACAATGCTCATAGAAGCCTCTACCACCTACCATACCATGTTCATTTCATACCAAGTACAAATCATAGCAAATTACTGTAGCAAATTACTTAGGGTTTCTTGTTTTCACTCCAGCCACTGTGGTTTTATACAGTTGGTTGCCTCAGGTTTGAATACCCTTTTCCCATTTTAACTCTCTCTTCTCCCTAAAGAACTAACTTTACTCCAGCTTGAACGAGTGATCCACCTTTGTGCTCCCAAGACATCCAGTACAGATGTGATTGTAGCATGCATGGATTGTTCCACAGATACTGGTTCCCTTGGTATATTTTCACAGAACTGACTTTCTTCAAGACAGAGGTTGTATTATTTTTATTTTTGCATTCCTAGTCCCTAGGATAAGTGTTCAATAAATGAAACAAAGCATTGAATGAAGGAAGTGAAATGATTAAATTCTTCTCATTAGTTTTTGAACTTTCTTTTACTTTTTGCTGTTTTCTCCTCTTTCACTCACGTCATGTTAACATATAGTTTTCATATGTTACATTTTTTTTCAGGTCTGTGATTTCTGTCTATAATTTAAAAACCTACAGCTTTTGTAATAAAGTTAGCTAAACACAGGATTTCTACATGAAATTAATTACTAGCAAGTTTCTTTTCTCAGACACTGTTTTGGGATGAGTTGTATAATTTAGTTTGTATAACTGGCTGCAACATATCACAATTCAATTAATATGACAAATAACTCGTGAGTGAATTGGTAAATACAACACTTATAAATACAACATTTGTTGAGACCATTTGAACTACATTTCATTACTTATTGCGTTTCACTGCTGCTACCTTATTACCTCTTCATGTGACACAAACTGCTAAGTTCCTTTATTGTGAGATCATGTTCCTAAATTAAAAAGAACTAAGGGCTAGACCTGTAAAACCCAAAGTTAGTTTTGTACATCAGAGAGTGAATCACAGATATAGATTCCAACACTCACCTCCACAACTATGTTTATCTTCTAGTTCTAGGTTCAAAGTTGGAATTAGAAAAATAGGACTTGCCTCTTTACCAGTCTTTGAAATCAGACATGGATTAGGAAGGCTATCTCAGAGTGAAAGTGGAACTTGGATACCAAGGTACCTTTTGAAGTGGTGAGCATCTCTGTGCTTCCATTCATCTCTGTCAGGAAGTGGCTGTGGCTGCTGAGTGTGGTGTCTCTTGGCAGAGTCTGGGGCCTAAATAGAAATTTTCAGCATAATCTTCCAGAGTCATCATTTTAGGTTTTGAAAAATGACACCTTCACAGGCCACAGGTACAGGCAATCTAGATTGTTTTTTTGGGAGAATATGTTCACTTTTGCAATTTTCTAGGAATCTTGAGAGAAGAAACTTGAGCTGAGCCTTCTGAATCACTACTGAAGAGGCTTGGGTTTGCTCCATGACTGTTGCCTGTGAGTTGGTAAAATCATGCACTCCCCTTCACACCTGCTACTGTAACAATAGCCCAGAGTTCCTACTCCTGTGCTGGAGAAGCTTTACATCCATTATCTCACTGGATGGTCACCATAATCCTGAGAGGGGGAGGGGTAACATAATCGCCATTTTATACATGAAAAAAACTACCTCCCTCAGAGCACTTAAGTCAACTGCTGTGTCAGAGCTGAGATTCCATCCAGATCCATTCACCTTGAGGTTACTCTGACTTAGTTAATACAGGTTATTTATTATTATCATTCATGTGGTGGTCCAACAAATGAAAGATAATAGTTTAGATATGCATTCTAGTACTAAATTTTTCAAGGGTATTCTGACCCACCTGTTAATTGTTTTCTTGGGCTTGAAATTGCTAGAAAGAGCAGATGTGGTATGGTAGGCAGAATAATATGCCCTCCCCAAGATATCTCTGTCCTAAACCCTGAATCCTATGACTATGTTACCTTACACAGCAAAAAGAACTTTGCAGATGTGCCTAAATTAATGATTTTGAGATGGGAGATTATCCTAAGTTATCAGGTGGGTCCAAAATAATCACAATGATTCTTAGTGGAAAAGGGAGGCAAAGGGCCTCGCCAGAGCACTGCACTATGAAGCAATCCGCAGCCTCTGCAGCACGGGTTCAATCCCCGGCTGGCCAAGGAGCAACACACATGGCACAGCAGACCTCTCCTGTCTCGCCCACTGCTCCCCTCAACAGTTTATTTCAGTAGATCTGCCTGTTCCCCGCTCTGTCTCTGGTGAATCCTCTCACCCCTTGCATCTCTGGCCTGTACCCCAGCTCTTGTATTCATAAATAAATAAATATTTAAAAAAAAAAAAAGAAAAAGGGAGGCAGGAAAGAGCATCAGAGATGTGATAACTGAAGCAGAAGGGAGAGTGATGTGATTGCTGTCTGGGGCTACAAACTAAGGCATCTGTGCAGGCTCTGAAAGCCAGAAAAGGCCAGGGACCAGATTCCCCACCCACAGCCCCAAATCAATGAAGTACTGCCAACACCTTGATTTTAATCCCACAAAACTCATTTCTGACTTCTGACTTTCAGAACTGTAAGACAATACATTTGTCTAAAGTCACCAAATTTGTAGTAATTTGTCATATCAGTGACAAGAAACTAATACATATGATGTCTGAAAAGAAGGAGCTACCAGCTGGCCCTGAGTTTTTCTAAAGCCACCTTCATGATCCTCAGGAATTTCCCTTTTGTTCTCTTTGCAGCATTAAAGCGCCTTAAATTTATTACTTCATCACCTAATTAATAGTTACTATGAAATTCAAAATTAAGTAGGACTCAGATCCTTAAGGAGCCTACAGTTTTAGTGGGGTGGCAGGACACATAAACAAGTTATTACAAAGCAATGAAATATGTGCAAAGACAAATACCTTCAGGAAAAGAATCCTAGTGCTTTGAAGCATGAACTCTGCCTGGAGAGGTGGAGGGGAACAAGGAAACTTGGAGAAGGACTGATGTTACAGTTGGGAGTGTCTAACATCTTTGGAATTCTCAACTTTGTTGGGAGAGGCTTTGGCACCTAATCTAGATCTGGGTGTCCTCAGACCTGGTCTTTCCCTGAACTGTGGCCCCTGTGGAATCTCATTGTTGCAAATTTCAACACTGAGAAGAGAGGGAGATTCTGAAAGTCCAGGAAGGGAAATTGTTGCTGATACCCACACCATTTAAATATAATGTATTTTTGTTTGGGATTGATGCTTAGACATAGGAAATTTTTTCTCAGTTTTCTAAGTCTGTCTTCCCATTATGGAAAACACAAGATATGGACATAAAATCTAGATCTATGTTTCATGGACAATACATAGCATGTTACACTTAAATATATTTACTTTTGTAGAAGATTTCCAGATTGGAAAGGAAGAAGTAAAACTGTCAATATATCGGATGAAATGATTTTGTACATAGAAAACCCTTAAGATGCCAACAAAAAACTATTAGAGATACTAAACAAATACAGTAAACATGAACTAAATATACAAAATTCTGTTGTGTTTCTGCACACAATGAACAAACAGAAAGTGAAATGGTGAAGATAATACATTTATGACCACAGCAAAAATAAGAAAATACTTAGGAATAAATTTAACTAAGAAAGCGAAGTGTCAATACACTGGAAACTGTACAATACTATTGAAGGAAATTGAAGACACATAAAACAGAAAGACATTCCATGTTCATGAATCAAAAGTTTCAATATTATGATAATGGTCATTCTACCTGAAACAATGTACAGATTCAGTGCAATTCTTTTTAAAGACCCCAGTAGCACTCTTCACAGACTAAAAGAACAACAAAAAATCTTAAAAATTGTATGTGATTTGAATCACAAAAGATTCAAATACCCAAAACAGTCCTGAGAAAAGAGAAAAAAATGGAAGTACTGTGCTCCCAACTTCAAACTGTACTGCAAAGCCAGGGTACTTAAAACTATATAGTACGAAATTTAAAAAAAAAAAAAAGTGGTGGGGGACACAGATCAGTGGAATAGAATCAAGTCCAGAAATAAAACCACATATATTTGGGCAACTTATTTATGACAAAGGACCCAAGAGCACACAAGGAGATAGAAAAGTCTCTTAAATAAATGGTGTTGGGAAAATTAGACAGCCACATGTAAAAGACCAGACCACTATCTTATACCAAATACTAAAATAAGTTAAAAATGGATTGAACTTTGAATGTAAGAGCGCAAAGCATGAAATGCATAGAAGAAATATCTGGCACCACGCCTAGCAGTGTAAGCAAGAAAAACTTTCAACCCTTGTAGACCTCAGGTACTTTGTAAAACAAGTTCTCATTAAATTGTTAAAGTTTTTTTCCAACTTTAAAATTCAGTTCCCTAGACATCTATGTTTCTAAGGAAATGGTGCCAGAATTACTATGCATTTCCCAATTCCCAACAGATAAAAAACTTTTTGACATCAACCTTAGTGATGTCTTTGGTAACTCATTCCCAACAAGAGAAACAAGAGTATACAAACAAATGGGACTACATCAAATTAAAAAGCTTTTGTACCATGAAAGAAATCATCTTCAGTTTTAATTTTTTAAAGATTTATTTTATTTATTTATGCATAAAATAGTTGGAGTGTAGGCCAGAGGGGCAGGGTGGTGGGAGCATTCACCAGAGACAGGGTGGGGAGCAGAACAGGCAGAGCTACTAAAATACACTGCAGAGGGGAGCAGCAGGCAAGGCAGGAGAGGTTTGCTGTGCCATATGGGTTAGCTCATTGCCGGGGATCGAACTCATGCTGCAGTGGCTGCTAATAGCTTCATAGTGCTGAGGCTTAACCCCTTACGCCAACAGGGAGACCCAAGAAATCATCTTTAAAATGAAAAGTCATCCTCCTAAATAGAAGATATTTGCAAACTACATATCAGATAAGTAGCTAATATCCAAAATATGTAAACCACGTATACATTTCAACAACAAAACATATGACCCAGAGAATTTAAATATACATTTCACCAAAGAAGATATCCGGATGGTCAACAGACACACAGAAAGATGTTATACATCATTTATCATTAGGGAAATGCAAATCAAATCCACAATGAGATTTTACCGCACTGGCTAGAAATGGTAATTATTAAAAAGTCAAGAAAAAGAACGTTGGCAGGGATGTGGAGGGGAAAGGAACCCTCTGTCCACTGTTAGTGGGAATGTAAATTGGTGCAGTTAATCTGAAGGTTCCTCAAAAATTAGGAACAGAACTGCCCTGTGATCCAGTAATCCCACTTCTGGGCATTTACCTGAAGAATATAGAAACATCAATTCAAGAAAACATAGGCACCCCTATGGTCATTGCCACAGTATTCACAAGAGCCAAGATGTGGAAACCACTCTAGTGCTCAATGAGAGATGAATGGATAAAGAAGAGGTGTTGTCTATACATAATGGTATTCAACTCATCCAGAAAAAAAAGCAGCTCTCTTGGCATCTTGTGACAACATGGATGGACCTTGAGGGGATTATAGCAAGTAAAATAAGTCAGAAGGAGAAGACAAATATGCTATGATTTCACTCATTTATGGAATGTAAAGAAAACAAAAACAAACCCTTAGACTCTGACAACAGAATGATTACCAGATAGTAGGGAGAGGGTTAACAGAAAGGGCCACAATCTTGGGGGTGGACACTGGCGATACATTTGGTGGTGAGTGTGGTGACAAAAATGTACTCTTGGAACCTATACCGTGCTGTAAGCTAATGCTACCTTAATGAATATATATTGCTTTGGATACAGAAACTTATCACACAAACTACATCATAACGTCTTCTCATTATGATTCTCCGTCCCTACAATTACTTAAATCCTGAGAACATGTACATACTATTTCCTCAGAAACACCAGTATACCAGGAAACCGAATTTCAAAGCTAGAGAGGACTTCTTTCAGCCACACATTTTTGGAAAGTGATTTTCGACCCGTTTATCAATGTTTTTGCTGAGTAATTCAACCGACTGGGGGTAACTGAGTGTTTATTATCACTTAATTGGAGGAAGATCTAAACAATTCCTATCATCTCTTAGGAGGCTTTTACAAGGAGATTCAAAACGTTGAAATCCTGCTCCGGTCTGAGGCGACCACAGGTGAATGAAAGACACCTGGGCCCGCCGTGGCCTCACACGCGCCAGCCCGGGGAGCAGCGCCCCGGGGCCCGCAGAGCGGAGACGCCCCCGCAGAGTCCAGCTTCTCCCCCGGCTGCCTGACGCCTGGGGCCGGGCGCTGGCGTCGGCTCTCCAGGGCCCTGGGCTGCGGACTCCCCCGCGCCGCCGCGCGCGCCGGGGTCAGGTCGAGGACGCGGGCGGGGCGGCGAGGCGGAAGGGCCGGTCCGGGGCGTGCCCACGTGACCGCCCCGCGCGCGGCCCGCAGCCCCCCGAGCCGCCGCCGCCTCCTCTCCGGCTGCAGCTCCCGGCGTGCCCCGCACTCGCCGCCGCCCGCCCCGCCCGCCCCGCCCAGCGCCTCAGAGCCGGAGCCCGAGCCGCCGCCGCAGCCACAGCCGCGGGCACTATGGTAAGGCGGGCGCGCCAGCTGGGGGTCGGGGGGCCGGGGCGCGGCGAGCCAACCCCCCCCGCGCGGTCCAGCAGGGCCCTGGGGTGAGGCCGCCATTTTAACCCTGATTTTGGCCTCAGAGGTGGGCGCTCCTGCGCTGCGGCTCCGCTTCTCCCTCTCCCTCCGGCCGGCGGTCGGCCTGCCCTCCCGCTCTCAGGCCCGGCCCGGCCGCTCCCCGGATTCCTGGGGCGGGCGTCCCGGCTGTCCCGGCTCCCGGCGGCCGGAGGGGTCGCGGCACCGGCGCGGAGGCCCGGGGCGCCCGAGGGTCTGCGGAGCTCACGCCCGCGCGCGCTGCGTTTTCCCGGAGCTCCCTAATTAACAGGCGCGCCCTGAAATTGGAATGTGCTCTGAAGTCCTTGCTGAGGGCTTCTGGGGAGGGTCGTCTTGATGGCCTGTAATGATAAAACCCTTAGGGGGAGGTGAAGGAAGTGGCAAAACTCTTAAAAATGCTTGCTCGCGGTGCAAAGCTTTTACTCTAAACCCGTTAGTTTTGAAGTGTCTGCTTTTGAGCTGAGGCAATTATGTTGTAGCCGTGGGCGGTTTGGAGTTCACACTTGATTCTCTTTCCTTATGAGGAAACGGTACTGGCTAGGATGACTTTAAAGAAAAAAATAGTAGACGCATTAAGTGAAATCCAAAAGTGTTTTTTAAGGCCTGCAGAGTTGACACAATACAGAAGGTATTTTTGCTGCTGTTCCCTGAAGCTCTGACATCACGCATTGAAATAGAAAGCATTTCGGGGATGGGACAGCTTGTATTTGGCCCTTTGCTATGCCGCCCATTTACTTCAGTCTCCAAACCCTTTTAGAAAGCATGAATGGGGCAGAGTGAGTTAGATTCCATAGGTGCTACACACACCGACACTTAAAATGTGGCAAACCTGATTGGATACTTGCAGAGTAGGATGGAATTTTTGATGTCCTGACTGAAGTGAATCCTGTCTAGGCAGATCGTAATTTTGGTCAAAACTGAAATACTTGTTCTGAACTACTGTCCTTTGTTTACTTTCAGGCTTCTGGAGTTACAGTGAATGATGAAGTCATCAAAGTTTTTAATGATATGAAAGTAAGGAAATCTTCTACACAAGAGGAGATCAAAAAAAGAAAGAAAGCAGTTCTCTTCTGTTTAAGCGATGACAAAAGACAAATAATTGTAGAGGAAGCAAAGCAGATCTTGGTGGGTGACATTGGTGATACTGTAGAGGACCCCTACACATCTTTTGTGAAGTTGCTACCTCTGAATGATTGCCGATATGCTTTGTACGATGCCACATACGAAACAAAAGAGTCTAAGAAAGAAGACCTAGTATTTATATTCTGGTGTGTAAAAACAAAAGAAAAAAGTACTTTTGAAATGCAAGGATTGTTATTTAACATAGTTAGTTTTATCTTTGTTTGTCTTTTAAGTGGGATTCAAAAATTTCTTTTTCTCTCTAGGGCTCCTGAAAGTGCACCTTTAAAAAGCAAGATGATTTATGCTAGCTCTAAAGATGCCATTAAAAAGAAATTTACAGGTACAAACACGTGAATATTTTGTGAAGAATTATTCCTCCTTAATTATAGTAAGGTCATTATATAACTTTTTTTTTTTTCTTTTTAGGTATTAAACATGAATGGCAAGTAAATGGCTTGGATGATATAAAGGACCGTTCCACACTTGGAGAGAAATTGGGAGGCAATGTAGTCGTTTCACTTGAAGGAAAACCCTTATAAAATGACAGTCAAGTGCCATCTGGATCTTAAAGAGCTTTCCATTTCTCCCACTCAGTCATTTGGAATATTATTAGGTGTTTGTTTTTCCCTCTTTCCACTCATTTCTTCCAACACAATGAATGAAGGAAATATCATTCATATACGCAACCTGTCAGTGATTGCCATTAGACTGTTTACTACCATTACTTTTATGTAGAATCCAAGGAATGCCTTCCTGTCATATTTTAGCCAAAACAACTGGTTATATGCCTTCCTTGCAGCAAGCACTACAATGAATGTGATTGTCAATGTGAATAGCTTAGATTATTGCAAAGGGTAAGCTAATTGAATGCCTTGAAAGTATTATCCACTGGTCAGATGGTAAACTTTATTCAGTATTATTTATAGTTGCACTTGATTGCAGTTCTGTGAGGCTCAAGCATTTATACACCTCACCTGCCTTGGCAAGCCTATTTTTGTGACATGGCAGCACGGATATAACACTATGCATTGAAAGCACTTTTTTGTAATGAATTTAACGCCCCCACTCCCAAATGGAATGCCAATTAAGTTTTGTTAAATATGTCAGTTTATTCTAGTACCTCAGTGTTCATTCCTGTTACCTGCATATCTTCAAGGAAAATAGCTGTTATTAATACCTTTTTTGTTTTCCATTGAGTGTACACTACTGAATAAGTGTAGGAATTTTATGTTTACCATGTAAGTCTTGCAACAGTAAAGATATTTTGAATATCAGTCATGATGGCAATTTCTGTATAAAAGAGCCTTAAATGGAACATTGTTTTTGAGCTCAAACCCCATCCTTACAAAAATGGCCACGTTGCAATAAAAATTGTGGCATATTACAGAACCTTGCCTTGTTTTCCTTGTACATTTTGCAAAATGGTATGTGAAGCAACTCCTAGGGTAAATAGCTATTATTAATCTCTACACTGGTCATTTAAGATTTTTTTCGTACAATATAATATACAATATTTTCCAGTTTGTTAGGCTTATTTGATTTAAAAATATTTTATCCTAAAGCCAACTAGTATAAATACTGTTGTTATAGAGAGATACATTTATAAGCATTAGCTTATTTCCTATGTGTTAATACGAAGATCAGAAATTACTTTTTTTGCCCGTTATCATGACTCGTCAATATCTGGTTTATTCTCTGGATAAATTAGGGTGGTTATTTTCTGATTCACATTTACATTTTTATGTAGTTGAATGGTAGAAGCAGGAGGCTTGTATTGTATATTTGGTCATAATGAAAATTATTTTTCAAATTTGCCCCTCAAAAGTTTAATAATAATTCCTATTTAGGAACTTTGATTTCAGCTACTATTTCTTAATCTGTTTTGCAAATTGAAGGGAAAAAAGAATTGATCCAGCAATCTTAAACATTAATATGAGATCTGGCAGTGTTCCACATTACTCTCCTTATAGAGAATTTGATCTGCTCACTGTGAGCAGTTTGCTGTTAGCCAGAGCTATTTATGGCAAACACATGCTTTTGTATCTTGTCATAGTTATCCACAAATGGCAAAACTGGACTTGATTCTACTGGTATGCAAAACAGGCATGCTAGTAAGCAGGCAATCATGATTTAAAACTTAATTCCATAGCTCTGAAGACTACTCCTGTCAGAAAACAGGAAATGAAAAACCCTCTTTTCAAGTGTATAAAAGTAATCTGATTGTAATTAGATTTTCTCAATATTTTCAAAGGCATTTTCAGATGGAAACAAGTAGAAGTAAAATGTCTAGGCTTCCATTTAAAATTATATGAATGACTTGGGATCTTTTGCACCGAATAATTTTATTTCAGGCTTCCAGCTGTCACTGTGAGTTATCCTGGACATTTTGATGACTTTTTGGTAAGGCAAAACTCCTAAGTAAAGCATGAGAATACTGACATGTACTAAAACATGTGTAACTGATACTAGTACCATGGAATTATTTTTATTTCCTCATTCTTCTAAAAAATAAGGGACTCTTAAGTTTATATAGTATATTTGTTTTCATAGCTGATTTCTCAACTTTCTTAACATGCCTCTTTAATTCTATAATAATTTCAGAGATTATATCGTGCTTTAAACTGTGATACTTTGTGTTTCTTAGCTTGACATAACTGATATTGATATAGTTAAGTTCATCTTTGAAATACATCTTTGTGCATAAAACCAAAAATAATGATAAAATCAATGACTTACATTCTTGAGACAAATTTGGCATTTGAAATTTAATTCAATGGCAAATTTTATTTTATAATGATTTACAATGAACCAGTGTTCCAGTTAGCTTTATAAGGTATATGGTGCTAATTAGTAAAATATTGAGGACAATATTTGAGGCAATATTTTGCTGCTAGCTTGAAAAATTATGTTTTAAAATAAAATATATGAAACTATATCAAGCTGTTGAGATGTGTTTACTTCAGAACATTAACAATTTTAAAAATTACTGAAGATCAGAAAGGCACCATTATCTTTAGTGTTTTTTTAGGATTTTAGTTGGTATACTTTTTCATTTATAGATACCAGTAGTCTTTGAAAAATGAGTGTTGTTGCAATTAATTTTAACATTTCCAGACAAATGGGAACAGTTGGCATTTGTCCCAAACTGACTGTCAGCTGTTGTTTTCCATCATTATCTAAAATAATATGACCAGCATTGTGCAGTTGATGTGCTTTTTTAGTAGGCTGGAAGAAAAGCCTCTTTACTGGGTTTGAGTTTTTCTGATATATTATCTTCGTGGCAGCTAATTTATGGAATCTAACAAATGAGCTTTGGAAGAAAATGTGTTTCCTTGGTAGGAATAATCTCAGCAATGGTAAATCATGGGTTGAGAACTTTTCATTCGGCTTCCTACTGTGAAAAAATAATCCAGTTCCGCTCTTCATAGGTCTTAATTTTGCTTGCAAATTTAATAATAGTTTGAGGTCTAAACAAATATGAATATTCATTTTTCAATGAAAATTAAGGCTACTGGGGAATGTGTTCCATCCAAAATATAAAAGTCATATTCAGAATCCAAAGAATTTGCTTTTCAGACAGCATGAATTTATAAATGTTCTGTCTCAGTGAGTAAAGAAGTTTAAGGCTTTTCTTTTCCTCTGGAACATCCAAATAATTTCTTTCATGTAAATTGGGAGTCATCCCTCTACTTCAATTTCATGATATAAAGCAATTGGGCAAATTAATCTCACTGAGCTTCACTTTCTTAATTCATAATTTGAGAATAATACCTGTCTACCATACCTGGTTGCTGGATCAAATATGAAGTACCTTTTGGAAAACAAGAAAGTACATGTAAATGTAGTAACTCGTTTAAACTTTTCCAAATACATGTAGTTAAGTAGATAAAGAGCCACATTAAAAATAAGATTAATTGTTCCCTGAAACTTCTTTATTGTGTAACTATTCTGTTTAATCTCAGTTTTAGGACTAGTTGATATGTAGCATTTGTTTTTCAAAATGAAGTGAGTATAGTTTTCATTTTACATGTCATCAATCAGATACTAGGTTTTTTTTTCCCAATTTTTTAAAAGATTTATTTATATGTACAAGAGCTGGGGTATAGGCCAGAGTTGCGGGTTTTGGGGGTGGTGGGATGTGTGTGAGAGAATTCACCAGAGAGGCAGAGTAGGGAGCAGAATAGGCAGATTGACTGAAATACACTGCTGAGGGGAGTAGCAGGTGAGACAGGAGAGGTCTGTGCCATGTGGGTTATAGGCGTTGAACTTGTGCTTCAGTGGCTGATGATAGCTTCATAGTGCTGAGACTTAACACCTTATGCCACCAGGGAGACCCTCCCCAAATAATTTTCAAGTAAATAATAAAAGAGGAAATAAAGTTAGAGAAATACTGTTTTAGAATATTTGGCATAAATTTATGATCCAGGTTATGGAAACTGAGTGTATATTATTAATACCCTAAGTTCGTGGTTCTCAAGACTCAAGAACTGGTAGTTCTCTGTCAGATGGTGTTCACTTGAAATCCATCTGATACCTTTATGTTCCTTTAACCAGCTAGCTATATTTCTCTGCTACACATGAGAAAACTGAAGTTGAAGATATTGAGACATCCCAGCTACTTGGTTCAATGAATAGCAAAGCTGGTTCAATGTACTTTTCACTCTGATTATATAGTAATATACAGTGAGTTACTAGTTTCCTTTAAAAAATAAAAGAGCAGCCTGATTTTTTTGAGCAAGACATAATTGCTAATTAATATGTTTTTAAGGTAGTATCTCAGGAATATTTGGGAAAAGTCTTGGGATTTTTTTTCATAAGAAAGCACATGCTCATAAAAATCTGAAGTATTTTTACACGAGATTTTCTTAGATGTTTTAGTATTGTAAAACTGGGGTTGTGGAAAATCAGAAAGATTGTATAGATGTTTTTCAGAAAACTGATAGCTCTTAATCCTTTGCCTAAAAGTTGGTTATGTCCCTCTCCATTTCTCTGCCCATCTTTTTTAAAGAGAGAAAGTATTTTGTGGTAGAGTGGCTATATACTAGTATCAGACTGCCTGAGTTATTTGCATATAGAGCTTTAATGCTAA
This sequence comes from Talpa occidentalis, assembly GCF_014898055.3. NCBI lineage: Eukaryota > Metazoa > Chordata > Mammalia > Eulipotyphla > Talpidae > Talpa > Talpa occidentalis. The sequence continues at coordinate 50,540,928 of NW_023601104.1, read as the reverse complement.
TTAAATGATTTTAGGAAAGTCATTTAACTTCTCAGAGCTTTAGTTCCTCTATAAAAAGGATTATTGTACCATATCTCTCATAAGAGTGTAAGGATAATTGAAAACACCTGGGATAGTTCTTGGCAACTAGTAAGCAGTGAGTAAGATGACCCTAAAATTTACAGTCCAAACCAGGACACTTTTTGAGAGTGAAAGGGAGAGCTATTAATAAATATGCCAGGACAACAGGCTTAAGCTGGGATAATCCCAAGCAAACCAAGAGATGTCACTATCAAGAAGTACAAACATATCAAAATGCAATACTTAAATAGAAGGAACTGTATTGAAACCTGAGGTCTTTAATTTCAATTATATAATGCACCAGCATACTAACTTGAGAGTCTTCTGATGAATATAGTGGTAAGTACTTAACCCTATAGAAGGGTCAATTTTGGCTTTTTATGCCTCTTACAGCTTTGTTTTCTTTGTTTGGCTTTTTATGTCCTTAGCGCTTTCTTTTCTTTCTTGTAGATGCTCAGATACTGTATTTTGCTGTTATCAGTATACTTGGCTTTAGTGGCTTTTCTTAATTGTTGCGCTTCTTTTCAAAAAAAGGATTTATTTATTTATGCATACAAGAGCTGGTGTGTAGGCCAGAAGTGTGGTGGGGTGAGAGGAGAAACCAGAGACAGAGTGGGGAGCAGAACAGACCACTGACTGAAATATACAGCTGAGAGGAGTAGCCGGCGAGTCAGGAGAGATCTGTTGTCCCATGTGGGTTAGCTCCCTGGTCGGTGATCTAACTCAGGCTGCAGTGACTGCTGATAGCTTCATAGTGCTGAGACTTAACTCCTTGTACCACCAGGGAGGCCCTAATCGTTGCTTTTCATCTTGTATATTTATAAACCCATTTTTGCTAGAACTGTGTATTAAAAAAGTGAATAGATCAGAGTTTGAGAGCAAAATGCCTGAGCACGTTTGAACTATCTAACATGGCTTTTGGCTATTTAAAGAAATTTTATGTACTTCGTAGGTTTTGGTTTTATTTACAAATAAGGTGGTATGCAGAGACACACTGCGGGGGGAGGAGAGGGGTGGGGAGAGGAAGGACTAGAGTCAAAATAAGGGGGGGTGCAATTGTATGGGGAATATAACCATAATGAAAATGCATACATTGTGCAAAGATGAAAAATGAGTAAGAATTATATAAAATAAAATATTAAAAATAAAACATATAAGGTGATATGTAAGGTAGCTAAACAGTAAGATAAAGGAGTCATTACTATATCCCAGTGAGATGTCTAAAATATTAATATTTAAAGAAATTATAGTTTCCTTTGCCTACCTGATTCATTAAAGGCACACAAAGGAATTTGTTCTCATTAAGAGAAAAATGATTTACTTAATCCAACTTTTTTAGATTATTGAAGCAAAAATAGGATATGAGAACATGCATTTAATAAGGAAAATAATTTTAAAAATATTAAATGCCAATTGACTTTTCAACTTACTAGATTTTTCTTATATGTACAATAGACATGTCTGTCTGAAAGTATCTTTTTATTAATTCATCTAAATAGATGAATACTTTTCCTTTATTCTTAACTTCTGATAGCCTGCCAATTTGATCCTGTGTAGTCAAAATTTTAGTAGTTTATTTGGAATAAAGTTTTGGAACAGGACCTCCCTGGTGGCGCGAGGGGTTAAGACACTACCTATGAAGCAATCTGCAGTCACTGCAATATGAGTTCTATCCTCCGGCCAGGAAGCAACACAAATGGCACAGCAGACCTCTCCTGTCTCGCCTGCTGCTCCCCTCAGCAGTGTATTTCAGTAGATCTGCCTGTTCTGTTCCCGACTCTGTCTCTGGTGAATCCTCTCACCCCCCCGCCCCCAGCCTCTTGCCTGTACCCCAGTTCTTGTATGCATAAATAAATCTTAAAAAAAGATTTGGAACAAATTTTTATTCAATGTGTAATTTCCTCATCGACATTAGGAAGCTGTCATGTGGATGTATACTATTTTCTTGTAGCACTTTTCTCATTTTACATATTCTTAATAGTGGAGTATCAGATATTTCCTTTGGGAAGCTGATAGTTACTGAGTAAATTGCTAAATTCCTGGGCATATGGCCCAAAGTCTTCTGTGTGTTCCTGTGAGCTGATGAGACCTTTTTTTTTTTTTTTTTTTTGATTAGCTGCTGACTAAATTACCAGATAAAAAGAAAGGCACTTCCCAAGCTGGCATAATTGGACAGTTTTATAAACGGTGAAAATGGTAACAATATTTTGTTCTAGAGAGCATAAAACCACATAAAAATATTAAAATATTTATGTCTGGTTATACCATACAAAAAAATAAGATGTTGTGAAAGACTTGGAGACTTCATGAAATAAGGGGAAAAGAATTTGCGAGGATTAAATTAAAGATTAAGCCTTTTACTTGTAAAATAACTATGGGTCAAAACTTGAGAGTAAAAGAGTCATTCCCTTTACTTATTACTGCTTATTGATAATTATGTTAGGGAGAAATGTATTGAAATTTTATATATTTTCCAATTTATGTGAGGGGTAAGGAGATGACTTAACAAAACTGGTGTTAACCATTTCCCTAATTTGAAATATATCTAGATTTTAGAATATATCTGAATTTTTTTTTAATTTAACTGATTTTTAGGAGTAAAGAGATTGACTTACAATTTTTAATATTGTATTCTGAGTAATGTGCACACTGAATAATTGCTGCATTAGACTTATTTTTGTTATGAAATTGATTTAGTAGCACTTTCCTCCTAATTTTGGTTTTGTCTTTACCTGCTGAAGAAAAATGCTTTTAATTATAGTCATTTTTAAAAAACTTTTATTTATTTATGCATACAAGAGGTGGAGTGTAGGCTAGAGATGGGGGGTGGTGAGAGGATTCACCAGAGACAGTAGGGAACAGAATAGGCAGATTGACTGAAATACACTGCTGAGGGGAGCATCTGGCGAGACAGGAGAAGTCTGCTATTCCATGTGGCTTAGCTCCCTGGCTGGGATCAAACTTGCTCCTGCAGTGGCTGGCTATAGCTTGATATTAAAGCTGCCACCAGGGAGGCCCTAGGGAATAGTAGTTCTTAAGAAATACTAGGTAACCAAATTAGGTAAATATATTGTCTCTTGGATGTAAAACATTTTGGGATTCAGTGAACATGTCATTCAGTGCCATTGTCACTGCAAAAGTTGCCTGGGGCCTCCCTGGTGGCAACTAGGTTAAATTCTCAGTGCTATCAAGCTATCATCAACCACTACAGTTTGAGTTCAATCTGGGGCCAGGGAGCTAATCCACATGGCACAGCAGACCTCACCTGTCTCCCTTGCTGCCCTCCACAGCTGTATATTTCAGTAGATCCACCTGTTCTGCTCCCCACTCTGTCTGGTAAATCCTCTCATACTAACCCCAGCACATACCCCAGTTCTTATATGCATAAATAAATAAAAAATATATCTTTAAAAACAAAAAAATGTTCCCTTCTCAGAGCTGGATATGTTACTTTGTGTTTTCTCTTGCCAATAGATAAATAGAATCTAGAAAATGAATCTCCGTTGAAACAATATTTAGTGACATTCTCATTAAGAAACTCTAAAAATATGGGGTAAACTAATATGTTGATATTCTGGGTAACTAAAATGTTGGGTTGTTGGAAAAGTCATGACATTTTTTCTGTTTTTCAGGCAAAAATGTGTCATGACTTTTCTAACAACCCAATAATTGTATTTTTTATTTCAAAAATAGTGTACTCAGTATGGAACGTTTGACAAATTATTTGCATCAAATTATGGTGGCCTAACGGAGATTCCTGTAGTTAAAATGAGTTTTAAGTTATTTGTATATGCTGACAAGAGGTGAAATGTTATCCTTAACTATTGTTTGGGCAGATTCTTTAGAGTTTTTCATGCCAGAAAGGGAACTGCATTGTGACTATAGTCACAGACAAGGATTTGGATCATGAAAATTATGCATTGCACCTACCTACATGCTTACTGCAGCTGGATGCTATCTGTCATCAACATGAGGCCACAAAATTTCTCATGCTCACTTACTTTTGGCCCAAATGGGATCTAATCATAGGTACCCTTCGTGTAATTTTTACTGTTCCTTATAGGAATTGTTTTACAAAATAAATAGTTTCCAGGAAATCAGGACTGTGCTTTTCCTCTGGTATACATATGACAAAGTTTAACAGATGCCAGTTCCTGGTGCAAGGAACTCTAGTCCTCTAATCACTTTGTACCCTGGGAAAAGATTTAAGGAAAAACACAATGTATATATTTTGTGCTAAACCAGAAACAATCTATATTTAAGAGTTTGTGTTTTGTTTGCTATTCCAAGAGGGTCTAGTAAACCCTGTGATTAAAGAAACATAAGATTTATGTTTGTTACAGAGAGACATGATCATCCTGGACACTATGAATCACTCTGGAAACATCTCATCTGTTTCCCAATTACTCAGATCATTAGATCAAATTACAAACATGAAACACCTTTAATGGTCTCACAAAGTTGTGATTTAAGGAAGAAAAGATTATAAACAGATACAATGCAGTATGGTAAGGTACAGTAGTCTATTACAAGAAAGAAGTGATTAACTTTGGAGTTGTGAGAAGGCCTTACAAAAACAATGTTTGAGCTCAGTTGTGAGAAGCATAGAATTAATCAGAAATCTGTGGACAGGCCCTGCAAATAGGTTTTTTTGTTTTGGTTTTTTTTTTTTTTTTTTTTTTTTGCAATTCTAGTATGAAGCTGTGAGGAAAGCAGTGTGGGAGAGATGGCTATGAGCCAGGTCACTGAGGGCTAGGGATATTGTACTAATGAACATGAAATTTATGTATGATGAGTCAATGTAGATTTTAAGCAGACAGGTGGTATCTTTCTGGTCATTTTATGACCATGTTGAGAATGATTGGAGGGTGAAGAAATTGGAGGTAGGTAGGAGGCCTGAATTAAGGCCGTGGCAAGCACACTTGGGCTACGTGTTTTGACAAGTCTGTAAGAGAATTGACAGGACTGATTTTCATAATTAGATGAAATGGTACAAGGCTTATACATTGCTTGGAAAATGTTAGCTATTTTTAGTGTTGTTGACATTTAAGATCATTGAGGTATTAGATTGGCACAGAAATTAAACAAGAAATTCATAAATGTGAAGAGAAAAATATTAAACATATTTTAAATGAAAGTAACATTTTGAAAGCATGAAGTGAATCATTGACTAAATAAGTCAGTTCTACTATTTGAATTTAGAGTTACAAAGCTGATTTGCAGTAATTTTTAGATAACTGGTTTCAGTAGATAAGGAAAATGTAAAAAACTACCATAGCTATAGCATCTTTGAAATGGAATATCCTATAATTTTAAAATTATAGAATTTTTAATCTTTCTGAGATAAGGAGGACCTTAACTCTTTAGTTATAAGTCTTGATTATATTTTTCTATTCTATGTTTGAGCTTTTATTGTAAAACTCTTTGTCTTCATAGAAGCCGTGCCTGAATCCTTTTTTTTTTTTATTTTGTTTTAAGGTATTTTTATTTATGCATACAAGAACTGGGGTACAGGCCAGAGATGTGGGGGTGAGAGGATTCACCAGAGACAAGTGGGGAACAGAACAGGCAGATCGATGGAAATACACTGCTGAGGGGAGCAGTGGGCGAGTCAGGAGAGGTCTGCTGTGCCATGTGGTCACCTCCCTGGCTGGGGATCGAACTAGTGCTGCAGTGGCTATGGATTGCTTCATAGTGCTGTGTCTTAACTCTCCACACCACCAGGGAAGCCCTGTGCCTGAATCCTTGAACCAGATTTTAGAATTGAACAACATTTTAAAAAATATTTATCTTTGTGTGTGTGTAGAACTGAAGTGTAGGCCAGAGGTGTAGGGGGTGAGAGGATTCACCAGAGATCGAGCGGGGAGCAGAACAGGCAAGTTTACTGAAATATACTGCTACGGGGAGCAGTGGGCAAGACAACAGAGGTCTGCTGCACCAAGGAAGGGTTCGCTCCTTGATCAGGATTGAACTCAGGCCTTAGGGAAGATAGCGCTGAGAATTAACCCTTAGGCTACCAGGGAGGCCCCCAACCATATTTAGCATTAATACTGCTTTTATGTTAAATTGGCTTCTGAAATGCCTCACACTCATCAGAAAGCACTTACTGAGTGTTTTTAGGAGAACAGTATTCTGTTTATCCCAAGAAATAAACTTCCCAAGGGCAATTATAGTCCATTTGAAAAGACAAAATAGACCTGTGAACTCCTAAATAATCAGTGATTATTAAGAAAACATTGAGGGAATAAAGGAGGAAAGAATGATGAAAGGAGAAAAAAAAATTCCTAGAAATGAGTTTTGGACAGTGCTTTGAGAAAATATTTTTTAAATCAAGACTTTTTCCCTTCAAATACAGAATAATTTGAAATGAGTTTCCAACAAGCTTTCTACATTTAGAATATCTCCTTAATGTCAAGAACGAAAAGGAACTTTTTGTCACCACTTTGGAAGAGGACAAGGGACAAAGTAGAAGCCTTTTTTGTAGGAGCTCTGTGTTCCATGTGTGTAATTGTTAGAGAGCCCTGAGTTTTCTGGGCTTTTAACTTCTTGTGCCAGGGTTCCCTTTGCTATCTAGTAAAGCTTACCATCCCTTCTCAGAATAATATTCTAAAATTAGTAGTGTACATATTAAGTATTGTGATGTCTATATGTGCTTTTTTATTAGCATTTATATAATATGACTGTAGTGATCATTAATATCTAATGATGTAGTGAAGAATGTAAATACTTTGAGACATCTGTATCTGTTAGTGAGAGACCTATAGGTACTATTAATGTTATTATGGTTTATTGACTATTCATAATTACAGGAACTTGTGGATTTCAAGTAGGGGTTAGTTAAAACAAAGTTGTAACTTTTCATGGGTCCTCTGAATTCTTCCCATGAATTCCTTGGGGATCTAAAGACCCCAAGTGGCAAAACCTTGTGGTTTAGCAATTACCCAAGAAATCCCAGAAATGAAAAGACTAGATGGATAAGACACACATCCACTTCAAAGAAGGTGCTTTATTTTGTTCTATATATTGGAATTGCATATAAAATTCCATTTATATGGAGGTTTCTGGGGGTAAACACATAAATAATTTTAAAAACATGTAAGTGAAAAAAGATTGTTTATCTTGCCTTTTTAACTAAAAATTTATTACTTTTGTAAATATTCTAGCACAATATTCTAGTGTACCATCAAGTTTATAACCCTGAAAATACAAGTTTAGAAGTCAACAGTACCTAATTGATGTCAAAGAACATCAATTAAAATTGCCCAGCAGTAATGTGTGTGAATATAGCATGAGAAGAGAAACTGACAAAGGAGTGGGCAGAGGAGCAGCATGGAGAGAAAACAAAAGGGAGTTGTCAAGGAGATAGGAGAACACACCTTCTGTACAGAAGTAAAGCATGTCAACTGCTGCAGAGATGTCATGTGAAGAAGACTAAAGGCCATAGAGAGGTCAGTGACCTTCAGCAGGTGGGGAGGGCAGATGCCATATTGAAATGACTTGAATACTGAACTAGAGATGAAGTGGAGACAGTGTGATAAACACCAGTACTTTTCAAATGACAGGTAAAGAGCATTGTCTGTAATTTCCAATCTGTAATAGACAACAGTCCCACTGTGCATCACTTGCACACGGCTCACATCAGGTGCAAGGTACCCTGAAAACTGGATGACAACCAAACTGGTCTTTACACTTTTCAGCAAAACAAGTCCACTGATAATGGGATGGATGTTATGGCTATGTCAAATTTTTCTAAGTTTCTAAATACTTATTTTTTTTAAATATTTATTTATTTATACAAGCACTGGGTATAGTCAGAAGCGTAGGAGGGTGAGAGAATTCACCAGAGCCAGAGCGGGAAGCAGAAGAGGCAGACAGACGGAGGACACTGCTGAGGGGAGCAGTGGGCATGGCAGGAGAGGTCTGCGTGCCTTGTGGGACCCTCGCCAGTGGCCGGGGATCGAGCCGGTGCTGCAGAAGCTGCGGGCAGCTTCAAAGCCCAGTGCTCAACCGCTGCACCACCCGGGGAGGCCCTCTAAATACTTATTTTTAATTCTGTATTGTAGCAGAAGGATAGACTATTCTTTGGAGAAGTTTACCTGTCAAGAAAGAGTAGCCAGTATAATATGAGGCCTTACAGGGCTGAGAAAAGATATAACCAATACAATTTCTTGCAACTTTCTAATCTGAGTATTTCCTAATGTTCTTTATCCTCCACATTTTTCTCAGCCTACTTTGCATCTCCTGCACCTAAAATAGTTCCTGGTACATAAAGAGCATTTTAATTAAAAGATTGTTGAACAAATGAATGAAGTTTCATGTGAATTATGGAGAGGACCTCAGTCGTTCTGTATTTCCAGAGTTTACAGTAGAATATCCTGCTACAGTGAATCTCTGGATACTTGTTTTCCCTGTAGTGAGGGAATTTTCAGGGAGACCCATAATCTTCCCAGTCTTTGAGTATATGAAAGCATTGCTCTTTGTTATCAAAGATGACATCACTGACCTTAGTAGGTCCTGTACTTTGAAGTTTTTTGTTTTGTTGTTGTTGTTGTTTTCTCAAAGTTGGTAGTGGATTTGCCTCTTGTTTTATCTTCCTTTCCCTCTTCAAGGGCATGTATTAACAAAAGACTGTCAGGTGGCCGTACCATGGTTAGAGAATAGAGAACTGAACCTGCACAGAGCTCAAACCTTAAGGTAGTGTTTTATCATAAAAACAAACTCCAGGGCCTCCCCGGTGGCGCAGCGGTTGAGTGCTGGGTTGCGAAGCTGCCTGCGGCCTCTGTGGCTCCGGTTCGATCCCCGGCTGCTCCCCGGCCACCAGAGGAGGGTCCCACATGGCGCGCAGACCTCTCCTGCCGCCCGCTGCTCCCCTCAGCAGTGTACTTTGGTCTTCTGCCTGCTCTGCTCCCCGCTCTGGCTCTGGTGAATTCTCTCACCCTCCCGCACTTCTGACTGTACCCAGTGCATGTATAAACAAACAAACAAATAAATAAAACATGCCTCTATTAAAAAAAAAAAAAAAACTCCAGGTTTTTAAAATAATAAACCTTCAATAAAACTGCTTTTCAAACATTAGTTTTATTTTCTCATCTAAAGCATTTCCCCTAGGGTCTCCCTGCTGGCCTATGGGTTAAGTCTCAGCACTGTCTGTGCTAAGGTCTGAGTTTGATCCCCTGCCAGGGAGCTAACCCACATATTGTGCAGTAGATCTCTCCTGTCTCGTCTGCTGCTCCCCTTAGATGTGTATTTCAGTAGATCCGCCTGTTCTGCTCCTGGCACATTCTGTCTCTGGTGAAACCTCTCACACCTCTGGCCTATACCTCAGTTCTTCTGTTAAATAAATAAATCAATCTTTAAAATAAATAAATAAACAAACTTTATAAATGAATAAATAAAGCATTTTTCCTAGCCCACACAGAACTGTTATCTGTACCTAGGGAAAAATAAGAACTCTTAAAATGGGCAATATGAACAGGAATCAAGGCCTCCCTGGTGGCACAGGGATTAACTCTCAGCACTATGAAGCTGTCCGCAGCCACTGCAGCATGGGTTCGATCCCCAGGCAGGGGAGCTGACCCATATGGTGAATCAGACCTCTCCTGTCTTGCCCGCCACCTGCTGCCCCCCTCAGCTGTATATTTCAGTAGATCCATCTGTCTGCTCTTCACTCTGTTTCTGGTGAATCCTCTCACCCCCACACCTCTGGCGTATACCCTAATTCTTGTATACATAGATAAATAAAATAAATCTTTTAAAATATATATATATGAACAGGAATCAGAAAAATAATTTAATGTGGCAGACATTTACTCAATGCTTAATATGTGCCAGATTCAGTGCTTAATGCCAGGTATATATATAATTTCCCTTCAGGGATGCGTGAAAGTGAGGACTAGTTGGTGTAGCAGGCTAGACTTCTATGTTTAGTATTCAGCCAGACTTTTCCTATGGCAGCTGCAAGACTACACAGAGTATGCCACTCATACAGCTAAAGTGCATCCTCTACTCGATTATTAACCTTAATCAGACATTGTTTAACAGGTTTAGAGAAGCAGCAGAAAAATGCCAGCTGTGCATATGTGTTTTGGGGGTAGGGTAGAGAGGTAAGTGATTAATGAGAACTTTCAGTACACAAACGTTTGGATATAGTTGGCAGTTTATAGCTTAAACAATAAGGATTATTAGAGATTTTTTTTGCCTATTCTGGGATAAGAAGGACCTTAACTCTTTAGCTGTAAATCTTTATTCATCTGATTCTTAGCAGAAAGATACAGTTTAAAGGAAAATTCATTCCATTTTAGACCAATGACTGTTGAAGTATTTGGCTTGTATGTATTTATTCATTCAAAATCAATTTAGCGGGCCTCCCCGGTGGCGCAGCGGTTGTGCGCTGGGTTGCGAAGCCGCCCGCGGCCTCTGCGGCGCTTGTTCGATCCCCGGCTGCTCCCCGGCCACCAGAGGAGGGTCCCACATGGCGCGCAGACCTCTCCTGCCGCCCGCTGCTCCCCTCAGCAGTGTACTTCGGTCCTTCTGCCTGCTCTGCTTCCCGCTCTGGCTCTGGTGAATTCTCTCACCCTCCCGTGCTTCTGACTGTACCCAGTGCATGTACAAACAAACAAAAAAAAAACAGCAAACAAACAAATCAATAAATAAATAAAACATGCCTCTATTAAAAAAAGTGTAAAAAACAAAACAAAACAAAACAAAAAACAAAATCAATTTAGTGCATACATTCTATGTTTATCGTCATTAAGTGCCCTAAAAGAACTTGGCTAAGAAGAGAAGATATGTCAATAGCTATAATGCAAGATGGAAAGTATTCAATACTGCACTTAATGTGTTATTAAATCCATTAACCTGTCTATAAAAATAGGCCAGGATCATTCAAAAATACCACATGACTAGGGGAAAGGCCACTTCTCACAAAGAAAAGTTGTGATCTTACTGATCCCCTTTATGTCAAATGATCACACTAGAGAAGTTTGAGGAATATTAAATAAATAATGTCACTTTGGCATAAAAGTCTGTCTCTAAATTAGAAGTGTGATTTTAGCATAGTGATTTCTCAGGTGTAGTTACATAATTCTATGTACACCAGAAAACATGTCTATTCTGGCAGGCAAAATTACATGGTGGAAAACAGCTTTTACTAGGTGCATGACTTTAGGCAAGGTATTAAATTTTGTGGGCCCTCAGAGTCCTCATCTGAAAAATGAGAATAGTCCTAACTCTAAGTTTGTTGAATAATAACAGCAGCCAACATTGTAAACACTTACTATGGGCACTTCACCATAGAGTATTCCCCAAACAAGGTTGGTCGTGATACCACCACTCAACTGTAGCTTAGAGGTAAAATAATTTGCCCAAGTTTACGTGCCTAGGAACGTGATAAGAGACAGAATCCAAAGCAAGACAGTATTTTTTCTAATTTTTTTTCTAAATTTTATTTTTATTTTGATTTTCAATTTTTATTATTTTTTAATTTTTTTCTAATTTTTTTATTATTGAGATGGCATTGTTTTACACTATATGATTCAGGAAATAGGTTCACACCTCAGATGTACATCACCACACCACTCCTACCACCAGAGCACTTGCATCCTTTTACCGTATACCATTGGCTCACCTGTTTTGTTCCAGCTCCCACCATCCCCTAGAGTAACATCAATTTCTAAAGTCAGAGCTAGTTTTGGTTTGTCAGTTCATTTGTTGTGTTTCTCCATGTTCCATGGTATTTGTTTTTCTCCCTCTGCCTTATTTCACTTAGCAATCCTCTCCAGTTCCACCCATGTTGCAAATGGCAAAATTTCATCTTTTTTTTTTCAATAGCTGAATATTACTGCATGGTGTATATGTACATCATCTTAATCCATTCATCTGTCATTGGACGCTTAGGCTTATTTCCCTAACTTAGCTATTATAAATTGTGCTGCAATGAACATAGGAGTGCATAATCCCTTTGAATTAGTGTATTTGCAATCTTTGGATGAATACCAAGGAGTGGAAATGCTGGATCCTATGATATATCTATTTGTGATATTTTGAGATACCTCCATACTGTTTTCCATGGGACTGGGCTAGTCTACATTCCCACCAAGAAGGTATGAGGGTTCCTTTTTCTCCACACCCTTGCCAACACTTGTTTCTAGTTTATTTTTATTAAGATTTATTTATTTATGCATACAAGAACTGGCATACAGGATAGAGGTGCAGGGAGTGAGAGGATTCACCAGAGAGAGTGGGGAGCAGAACATGTGGATCTAGTAAAATACACTGCTGAAGAGAGCAGTGGATGAGACAGGAGAGGTCTGCTGTGCCATGTGGGCCGCCTCCCTGGCCAGGGATCGAACTCGTGCTGCAGTGGCTGCAGATTGCTTCAAAGTGCTGACGCTTAACCCCTTGCACCACCAGGGAGGCTCTGTTTCTAGTTTTTATGAAATGTGCCATTCTCACAAGAGTGAGGTGGTATCTCACTGTGGTTTTGATTGTCATTTCCCTGCTGATAAGTGATACTGAACATTTTATTTTATGTGCCTGGTTTTTTTAAAAAAGATTTATTTATGCATACAAGAACTGGGGTACAGGTCAGAGGTGTGGGGGAGAGAGGATTCACCAGAGACAGAGTGGGGAACAGAACAGACAGATTAACTGAAATACATTGCTGAGAGGAGTAGCGGGCGAGTTAGGAGAGGTCTGCTGCGCCATGGTGGTACCTGGTCAGGGATCCAACTCATGCTGCAGTGGCTGTGGATAGCTTCATAAGTTGCTTCTTAACCACTTGTGCCACCAGGGAGGCCCTTTATGTTGTCTATCTGTACGTCTTCTTTGGAGACTCTTTAGCTCTTCTGCCCATTTTCTGGTTGGGTTCTTTGTTTTCTTTTTATTGGGTTGTATGAGTTCTTTGCAGATCTTGCATATCAGCCCTGTGTCAGATGTATGAATGCACATATTTTCTCCCATTCAGTAAAATGTCTTTTCATTTTAATGACAGTTTCACCGAACAGAAGCTTTTTAGTTTGATGTAGTCCCATTTGTATATTTTTTATTTTATTTCCCTTGCTGTTGGAGCTGAATACCCAAAGACATCACTGAAGCCTATATTGTGGAGTGTTTTGCCTGTGTTTTTTTCTATGCATTTTATGGCTTCTGATCTTGCATTCAAGTCTTTAATCCATTTTAAGTTAGTTTTTGTGTATGGTGTGAGTGGTCTGGTTTCATTATATTTGCATATTGATGATCAGTTTTTCCCATCATCATTTATTGAAGAGATTTTCTTCCTCCGTTGTATACTCTTGGTTCCTTTGTCACAGATTAAGAAAGTTACTGTTAATTTATTTTGGTAATGGAATTTCAGGGAATATTTTTCTTCTTCAACACTTTCTATATTTTCCAAACATTTTTTACAATAAACACCATACTTTGATGTTTAGGAACAACTGAATTTTCATGTTAGCTGTAAGTTCCAGTTCCAGTTCTACCTCTGCTGCCTAGTAACTGAGTGATGGGACAAGTTATTACTTTACACCTAATAGTCAGAAAAATATGTCCAGGCCTCCCTGGTGGTGCAACGGGTTAAGCACTGCACTGTGAAGCAATCCGCAGCCTCTGCAGCGCAAGTTCCATCCCCGGCTGGCCAGGGAGAAACCGCATGGTGAAGTAGACCTCTCCTGTCTCGCCTGCTACTCCCCTCAGCAGTATATTTCAGTCAGTCTGCCTGTTCCATTCCCCACTCTGTCTCTGGTGAATCCTCTCACCCCCCACATCTCTGGCCTGTCCCCCAGCTCTTGAATGCATAAATAAATAAATCTTAAAAAAAAAAAAAAAAGAAAAATGCCTCCATATAAGGTTGTTGCAAGAAGCAAACGATAGAGTGCACTTAAATCACTTAGCATTATTTAAAGTTATATCCAAAACATTGAAAGAAGGAAGGACAACTGGTCCTGGAGGAGTAGCTATAAGAACCTTGACTATTGAAATTCAGGAAATTAATTCCTGAGGCACTCCCTAAGAAAAAAAAAACAACCAAAACCCTAATGTTGCCAGTTTAAGGAGAGGTTAAGAGAACAAGCATCGCATGGATTCATGTACTGAAGTGAAATTGCCGCAGCAGACTCCATCAGAGCAGTCAATGCCATCGTCAAAAGTGGGAAATAATTTTGCCAAACTGTTTGACTTGAATTGTGTCAACAACCTGGTGGCCAGTATTGGAATCCCTGTAACCTTCTTCGTGATAGGCACAGACCTATATAATCTTATCTTTAGCAAGTGTTGGTTCCACACTTTAGTTGAGAATTTATGAACTATCCACGATCTGCTCGTCATGTTCTAGTTAGAGCAGAGCATCAGGGATTCTGTAACATTTGTTAGGTTTTCTCTAGTGAAAATTCCTGGTTTCAGTCTCAGCTCTACTACTTTATGATTTGGGGCTAAAGCTTAATCACTCATGAGCTTGATTTTCTCATTTATAGCTAGGAATAATAATTCCTTCCTCCCCCAGAGTCTGTGCAGATTGAGGGAGATCATATATGTGAAAGTCTAGAACACAGCCTGACAACTGTCAGGATCAGTGAATTAACTGCCACTGCCCGTGGTTACCCAATCCTCACTATAGAACCAAGTGTGTCACCCTTACATTTGAGCATGAAATGCAGCCTACTTCCTTCATGGGACACACGGCCAGTGAACAGGCTTCCTGCGAATGGTGCAGGCCTTCAGAGAGGGGATTGATGTAGTTTCTGGCAATATTCCCAGGCAGTCCCTCCATCTACTAGAACAGTTCTAACTGGCAGTGGCATTAAATAGACAATGATCATCACATCTGCTGTCTTAAATGACTGTACCTCCAAAATTTAATATAAACTTACACTATACTACCTCCTATAGAAACATACACACACACACACACACACACACACACAGAGTCCTTGGATCAGAAGAGTGATTTCTTCCACTTCTCTGGCTTTTCCCCAGCTTTTTATTTTGAAAAAAATTCAACATAGAAAAGTTGCAAGTAGTACAATAAGTACCATACGCTGTTTGCTTAGATCTATCAATTGAATTTCACCACATTTACTTTCTCTTTCTGCTTTTTAATTTTTTGTTATACCATTTGAGAGTTAATTATAAACACTGTTGACACTTCATCCCAAAACACTTCATTATGTATTTCCTGAGAATAAGAACATTCCTCCTACATAATCATACAAGAAGCTTCTCAAAAAATTTAGTGCTAATGCAATAGTATCTAATACATCATATTCAGATGTTTCCAGTTACTTCAATAATATCCTTTGTTGTTGGTTTTTAAATCAGAATCCAAAAAGAATAAAGGAAAAAACATTTACTCATTGTATTTATTACCTTGTCTCATCCAGTCACTCTGAAATTCAGCCCTTCCACCTTTGGAGCTGGAGCTAAAGCTGTTGTTTCCCTCTTAATTTTTCTTTGTATCAATAGGTCCTCATCACTAAATGCAGGCTCTGGCAATATTTCATCTTCATTTTTTTTAAAGATTTATTTATTTATACAAGCACTGGGTACAGTCAGAAGCACAGGAGAGCGCGAGAATTCACCAGAGCCAGAGCAGGGAACAGAACAGGCAGACTGACAAAGTACACTGCTGAGGGGAGCAGCGGGCAGCAGGAGAGGTCTGTGAGCCATGTGGGACCCTCACCGGAGGCCAGGGATCCAACCTGTGCTGCAGAGGCTGCGGGCAGCTTCGCAACCCAGCGCTCAACTGCTGCGCCACCGGGGAGGCCCCCATCTTCATTTTTGATCCATGTATTTAAAAGAAAAAAAAAATGAAGTAAAGATTATCCCACTGTTTTTCAGTTCTTAGCTTTAAACATTATTTAAATAGACAGTAACTGTTAACATTTACACAAGGACAGGTCTGGACAGGGAAGTAATGAGGCATTCAGCTTGAGACATGTTCAAAGCAAAGTAATAGCAGACTATCCAGGTGACAAGACCAATAGCTGGTGGTTGGAGATAGGACCTGACTCTTTCCCTTAAATAGGTAATGAAAGTCACCTACAAAGAGGTGAGGGGAAGTCACAGGAAGAATGATTTCCCCTGGAAAATTACTATTCTGTAAGAAGGGCCAGCCTAACCCATAGAAGACTTGCAGGACCAAAGGAGAAGCAGCAAGACATGGTGGCTACCCAGAGGAACCAGGGCACTGGGGTGTGCTAGGAGGAAGGAAGGAGTGGAGTGAACAGGAAATGACAAAAAATATATGACTCCCACCCCTGAACTGGTTGTAGTTTTTAATTCCCAATGCAAATTAATCTGATGAGCAGGCCAGGAGAGGGGTCCCAGGAAGGGGAACTTTGCCAGCTAGAGTCAAATTAGCTACCCTTCTAAAGGGACAGAACAGAGATGGCCAGAGGTGCAAAACTCCAGACCTCAGATCTCCTGAGGCAAAACTCCTTTAGGGAAGGAAACTGGAGAAATAATACAAGAATGATCATCAAAAAGAGGAATTACTGGGCCTCCCGGGTGGTGTAGGAGTTAAAGTCTCAGCACTATGAAGCTATTACCAGCCACTGTGGCATAAGTTCGATACCTGGCCAGGGAGCTGAACCACAAGGCACAGCAGACTTCTCCTGTCTTGCCCGCCTCTCCCCTCAGCAGTGTATTTCAGTAGATAGCCCTGTTCTGCTCCCCACTCTGTCTCGTGAATAGTCTCACAACCCGCCCCCACCCCCCACACCTCTGGCCTATAGCCCAGTTCTTGTATGCATAAATAAATAAAAACAAAACTTTAAAAAAAAAAAAAAGAGGGCCTCCCCGGTGGCGCAGCGGTTGAGCGCTGGGTTGCAAAGCTGCCCGCAGCCTCTGCAGCGACGGTTCGATCCCCGGCCATCGGGGAGGGTCCCACATGGCGTGCAGACCTCTCCTGCCACCCGCTGCTCCCCTCAGCAGTGTACTTTGATCCTTCTGCCTGTTCTGCTCCCCACTCTGGCTCTGGTGAAGTCTTTCACCCTCTCTGCGCTTCTGACTGTACCCAGTGCTTGTATAAATAAATAAATAAATAAATAAATAAATAAATAAATAAATACATCTTTAAAAAAAAAAAAGAAGTCTTAAAAACCAAGCGAATGAAGTAAAAATATCAAATAGGTGAACATAACATAGTCACAATGACTGCAGCAAAACCACTCCATTTGTTAGAGTTCCTACAGATGATTATATTTAAAAGTTTGTGAATAACAAGTCTATTACCCAGTGATAATGATTTCAAAAGGATCAGAAAGAAATGTACAAAGGCAGGCAAAAGGAAAACCTATATAGGCCCTCAATTTCTTAAGACATTTGAATATACACATACATTATACATGTGTGTACATAAAACATGTGCATGTAGATATGTACCATATATGTATATACACTATATTTTTTGTGAGTCATTAAAAAGTCAAGATCAAAAAACAAGAGAGAAGAAAATATAAGTGGCTGTCACCATGACTTTTTATTATTTATTTTCTTAAATCTTTGTTAGTTTTTGGACGATATTTGATCTCCCCCCTCATGTGTAGTCCCTGAAGTCCTCCCACCACCATAGCACCCGGGATCCATCTTCTCCATCCCTTATGTCCTTCCCACCCCTCTTTTAACCCCTGTCCTTCCTCCTCTTCTGCTGCATAAACACTAAATTTGCCCCATGCAGGAGGCAGTGATGAACAAGTGGCTCCAGCAAAAGTAAACAAGGTATCGACTGCTGAAAGTTGGAAAAAAATTGCTACCTAAGAAGGGATTTTTTTTTTAACCAATATAGCTAGAATAAGAGCTTTCACACATGGCAGGTTTTAATAAGGTTTCAAAGGGGAGAAAGAGAGGCGGGAGTCCTCACACTTTTCCTATTGTTGAGCTTCTGGTGGTAAACACTTCACAGCAGATACTAAATTATCAGGGGCTCAACATTAAACTCTTTTTGTCTAAAAAATCAACCTTGTTGTACTTCAATTTCCCAGTACAAATCTTTCTTTGGAGTTGTTTTCAGAACGGTAAATAAATCTAACAGGCTCTAGTTTGCAAATGTAACCCTCAAAGTGTTAAACTTTCCCCCTTCAATTTATTATGAAAATAGTGTGCGCTGGAGTTACAGAGAAGAGGGAAGCGTATTTTCACCCTCAGATGAATAATATAACTATTTAAATGAAACATCCACAGTTCATTCAGAGACTGCTGTGCTGCCTACCGCTTTCCTATTCCTTAAATCCTCTGCTTATTAAGGGGTGGTGCTGGTGGGAATTTAAACAGCTGCACATTTCCAACATAGTATTCCCTACATGGTGTCAAATGACTAGGAATGAAGTTTTGGTGACTGGATGATTTATTCACTTAGTCATCATTGTTCCATCAGGGAAAACAATAAGAGGCTTTTGTGTTTCTGTGTGTAGGGTGTGAGGGATGAAGAGAAGAAAATAGCCGTATAATGAAACGTTGGTCCTCTTTTTTCTTCTCTCAAAAGAGGTCTTTATCTTCAAATTGCTATAAATATATAACAAAAATAGATTATATACCACATTGTGGCTCTTTCAACATCACTTTTTAATATTTGTCTAGATTCTTTTTCCCTTCTTTATTGAAAAAAGCAATGGATAAATATGTTCTTATCATAAAATTTACAAACATTATAGAAGTATACAAAGTAAAAACAAAGTCTCCCTTCACTGCTTTACCCAATGGCAGCCCCCCCCCACCCCACCATTCAGCCCCTACAAAAAATTCTATTCTTTTCTTTCCCTCTCTCCCTCATTCCCTCCCTCCCTCTCTCCCGCCTTCCCTTCCTTCTTTTTCTTTCCTTCAAACCTCTATTACCCCAGTTTGGGGCAGTTACATGACAACAGATGGCAAATTGCAAGCAACAGGCAATTTCTAAAATACAGACAATTAGGAATCACTGAAATTGAGTGTAATCCAGAAAGTGCCAGGAGAATTGCTGCAGAGTGAAAATACAGACCAGGGAAGCTCCCTTGAAAAAAAGACATATGCTGGGCCTCCCCTGGTGGCTCAGCGGTTCAGCGCTGGGCTGCGAGGCTGCCCGCAGCCTCTGCAGCGCAGGTTCCTTCCCCCGCCTCCGGTGAGGATCCCACCAAAAAAAAAAAGACATATGCAGCCAGAAATACCTGAGTTTGCTTCTGCTGCCACTAGCTAGCTGGATGTCCTTGGGCAACTTTTGTTTCCCCAACTGTAGCATAGACTTGATGAAATGAGATCGTGAGTGCAAAACACTCATTCGGTGTCTGGTTTAACCTAGGTCTTTAACAAATAGTAGTTTTCCTCCCCACTTCCAGAGGAACTTTGCTGTCTCTAAAGTACAACTTGGTTGGGCCTCCCTGGTGGTGCAGGCAGTTGATCGCAGCGCTGTGAAGGTGTCCGCAGCCTCTGCAGCACGGGTTCGATCCTGGCTCACCAGAGAGATGCCCACGTGGTGCAGCAGACCTCTCCTGTCTCGCCTGCTGCTCCCCTCAGCAGTGTATTTCGTCAGTCTGCCTGATCTATTCCCTACTCTGTCTCTGGTGAATCCTCTCACCCTCCCGTGCATCTGGCCTGTACCCCGGTTCTTGTATAAAAATTAAAAAATCTTAGAAAACTTAAATAAGGGACCAGGAAAAAGAATAACTATAAGAAAGAAAATATCAAAATCAACAAACAACTATGAACTAGAGACGCTCTATGGGGGGTGGGGGCGGGAAAGGAGGGATTGGGGTCAAAATAAGGGGGTTGCAATTGTATGGGGAATATAAAAATAAAATTTTTAAAAAATGAAAAAAAATAAATCTTTAATAAAATAAAATAAAGTACAGCTTGGTTTATTCCTGGTAAAACTAGACTTATATATGGGTGTTTGCGGAGAAAAAAAGAGTATGATTTGCTCTCAAGCTGCTCAGAGTACATCAGTAATTTGAAGCTGATGTAGAAATAAATCTGCATTGCATTTGGATCCAGGCAATGAATACAAATTCAGATAAAAGTTTTCACTTTTTTTTTTTTTTAAGATTTATTTATTTATACAAGAACTGGAGTACAAGCCAGAGGCATGGGAGGGATAGAGAATTCACCAGAGACAGAGCAGGGAGCAGAACAGGCAGACTGACTGAAAACACTGCTGAGGGGATCAGCGGGCAAGTCAGGATAGGCCTGCTGTGCCATGTGGGTAGCTCCCTGCAGGGGATCAAACTCGTGCTGCAGTGGCTGCGGACAGCTTCACAGCGCTGTGCTCAACCCACTGCACCACTGGGAAGGCCCAAAAGTGTTCACAGTTAAGAGATCCTGATAACCAGGTGTGTATTATCTCCCATAATCCTGTATCATTAAGTGATTGATTCAAAGAACATGTTGAATAATAGAGGAACACTGTTGCAATAAAGTTGGGTTATTTTTAAATTATTCGTCTAATATAAACGTGCCTATTTGGGAGTTCATAAGTTTTGATTTTCATCAACAAGAAAATTACTTTGTAATCATCGTACAAACAAGTTCGTAATAAAGTGAGATCTTGCAGAAGGTAAGATTAAGCCTTCTGGAGGGCTCCACTAGCATTTCTTCTGTCTGTGTAGCCTAGAGTGCCCTCTACTGGTTACTTGCTAAAATGCCAGGTAGCTAATTGTTTCACAGGATTCATTTTTTTTGAAAAAGTACCATAAATATAACTTTATCTATGTAGCTTCCCTGTTGAATGATTGTATTCTGAAAGCTCATCATCTAAAAGAGAGAGCAGTTATTTCCTTAATCAGACGTGTGTCTGAGATACCATTTTAAATGTGATCACTTACGTCTGTTGGATCCCAAACTCTGAAGTAACATTTCCTAAGCAAAATTAAATGGAATAAAGTAGGCCAAAAATATTTAGCTTGATTTTACACTTAAAATATTTTTTTTGGCTGGGGGGGGTAGGGTACACAGGATCTCTCTAGCTAGTTTTTCAACTTCTGCTGAATCTATAATTATTTCAAAATAAAGTTTTTTGATCAGTGACTTTGTTTTGCAACTTTAACTCATTTAAATCTTTGAGCTCATTAAACTGTAAATGAAAGAAAATGTCAAAAACATAGAAATTTGCAAAATTTGAAATTTGTATTTTCTATATTTTTTTCTTTCTCTGTTTCTTCTCTTGCTAGTGGCTTATATCCTTTGAAGGACCAAGGAATATGTATGCCCACACTTGTTAACCAGCAGAGAAAATCAGACTTCTAACATGTACTACTTGATTTTTCCATTCATGTGTTTAAAAGCAGAATCTTTACTTCTAACTTAGGGTTATCCAGACTTTGCTTTCAGCCGTTCATTTATTTCTTCAAGTCATTGAGGACATATTATGTGCTACCAGTCTCTCCATGATGAATATGTGTCACTTCTCCACATAGGAATCCAAAATATAATCATATTCCTTTTAACATTAAAACTAAATAACTGACACTAAATAATATCTCCCATTAGAAGAACATGTATTCTTTTTCCCCTCTCCAGAATTCCTCTCTATAATAAATCCATGAACTTCAGGGCCTCTCTGGTGGCACAGGGGTTAAGTCTTAGAGCTATCAAGCTACTGCCAGCCACTGCAGCATGAGCTAGGCCAGGGAGCTGACCCACTTGGTGCAGCTGATCTTCCCTGACTCCTCCACTGCTCCTCTCAGCAATATATTTCAGTAGATATGCCTGTTCTGCTCCCTGCTCTGTCTCTGGTGAATCCTCTCACCCCCTGCACCTCTGGCCTACATCCCAGTTTTTATATGCATAAATAAATAAAATAAATCTTTTTTAAAAATCCATGACCTTCAGAAGGCACTCAGACCAGAACCCTACTTGTCCTCTTAGCTTGCCTACTCTGCTGGGAGTGTGGGATCTCAGATTCAGAGTGCTTCCCTTTGGCCCCAGCATTGCCCTGGATCATGTAGCACCAGAAGAGATGGAGTGTGCTCCCTGCCACTCAGCACCAATGCACACAAATGGCAGAAATCCCAATGTGCTCTTTAAACACCTCCTCCCCCCGCCACACACACACACATACACACACCCAAAAACCCACCTTTCCCCAGAGAACTGGCAACTGGATTATCCACTCTAGCATCCATAACCTCAGAAATCTCCAAATCAAAGTTTTCCAGCCTTAGTCTTGGACTCTTTGGTTACATCTAAGGTTATCTTGTTCCATATACAGTAGATGGCAGCAGAACTGCCCTAGTTAAAATGGGGAATATGGGGTTTGAGAAATGCAAATTGAAAACCATCGATCTATTTCAAAATCCTCACTTTACAGGTGAAAAAGATGAGGCCCAGAGATGTAAACTGATGATCTGAAACTCAACTGTGATGTCCTGGTTCCAAACCTCCTGCTCTTCCTTTTGCATTGTGTTGTTTTTCTTTGATCTCTATGAAGATAAAGATTTTTCCTACCTCCCATTCCCTCTGAGCCCAAACTTTAGTAGTTATACCTTGAAAAGCATTCTCATAGAACAATTTATAATTGGATGTTTATGGCCAATAATAACTTAGTAAATTGCTTCTATCAAGGTGTATCTGTCAAAATCCCAGGAGGAAACAGATGGCACACTCAAATTAGGATAATGCAAGGTGAGTTTAATAAAGATATTATTTACACAAATGTATGACATGTATAGGGAGATAACAAGGTGTGGCAGTCCAGGGCTTTCCCACCCCTGTGCCTTTGAGGACAAAGGGAAGGAGCAGACTCTCCAGAGACAAAAGGAAAGTTGTCTGACATGAGAGTAGCAGTTGACTTTCTGGTGAGAAATCCAAGCAACCCAAGCGTGGGCAATAATAATTCCACCATCACTGTCCTTTCTTCCTCCCATCTTTGTTGGGGATCTTCATTGGTTGAACCCAACTGAAAGTCAAAGGCATTGAACTAGTCCTTAGGGGTCAGTCACTACAGAGCAGAGAAGAGTAGAGGGAGTTTCTAGACAGCAAATGGAAAATCCTTCATACAAGTTTAAATGCAAATTAGTAAGGAACTCCTGGTGTTATCTAACGACTCTTTGTGATATTGTGATTTATAATGAATATTAAGAAATATATTTGGGACCTCCCTGGTGGTGCAAGGCGTTAAGCACCACACTATGAAGCAATCCGCAGCCTCTGCAGCACGGGTTCAATCCCTGGCCAGCCAAGGTGCTACCCACATAGCGAAGCAGACCTCTCCTGTCTCACCTGCTGCTCCCCTCAGCACTGTATTTCAGTCAGTCTGACTATTCTGCTCCCCACTCTGTCTCTGGTGAATCCTCTCATTCCCCGCATCTCTGGCCTGTACCCCAGCTCTTGAATGCATAAATAAATAAATCTTAAAAAAAAAAGAAATATATTTGGTTTCCATGTTTCTGGCAAACAGCTTCCTAAAATCCTTGGGAAAGTAAAAAGGTATCCTTTGTTATGTTAGTGAGTGACTTTTGGCCTCCCTAATAATGAGGGTTGATTGTCAGAGGACCCAGCCACATTATTAGAGGGCTGAAATTTTCAGGCTTCTCACTTAATGTCCCAGGAGAGAAGGGGTCTGGCAGTTGAATTAATCACCAGCAGCCAATAATTTTTTTTAATGTGTCAATTTTTATTTTTTAAATATCCTTATCCTTGTTTATTTTTTCACAATAAAAGATTTCTCCTCTCAGGTGCAATCACCATAGCTAATCAATCATGCTTATGTAACGAGGTCTTCATAAAATCCCAAAGGACAGTTTCAGAGAACTTCCAGGTTAGTGAACCAGAAGGCATCCAGTTGCCACCATACTGAACCCCAAACTCCATGGGGACTGCAACTCCTTTGTTCTGGATCTTGACCTGTGTATCTCTTCATTTGGCTATTGATTCATATCTTTTAATATCCTTTGTAGTAAACCAATAATCTAGTGAGTAAACTGGTTTCCTAAGCCAGTTTACTTCCTAGCAAGTTAATTGAACCCACAGAGGGGGCCGTGGGAACCTGTGACTTATAGCCAGCCAGTCAGAAGCATAGGTAACAATCTGAACTTGTAATTTGTGCTTGAAGTAGGAGCAATCTTGAGGGACTGAGCCTTTAATCTGTGGAATCTGATGCTACCTCTGGGTAGATAGTGTCATCATTGAGCTGAATTGTAAGACACCAGATGGTGTCAGAGAATTGCTTGGTGTAGGGAAAATCCCACACATCAGAACTGGTGCCAGAATTGTATTCACCTAATGATGGGCTCTCAGAGTCTGTGGAAAAACAAAAAGAAGGAGGTCTCTGAAAGGGAGCTTTCTCAAGTGTCCTCAGCTGAAACACACAGCATACCCTGGAACAACTCTCCCTGTAACCTGTGACCTGTGCTCTGAATTCCTTTGACATGATGCATATAGAGGGATTTTAAAATGTAAGTGTTATAGTTTTTTAGATCCACACAGGTTGCTGGAAAATCCCTCAAAGTACTGCCTGAGCAAAGAGAGAGGACCTGGCTCAGAGTCATGAACAGAAGGGAGGTGGGCAAATCAAGACTTACACCCTCATGAGCCTGGTGGCCAACCTCTTGTATGGGACTGGTTCAGCCCCTAGTACACAGAGCCAGTCATTGCTGAAGACCTTTAGCCCTTCATTTGCTCTCTAGACCTCATGGCTGCCCCATGGTGACTGATGACTTTGTGGCCAGTGGCACATGTGCTGAGCAACTATATAGGATGTGTGAGTCTCTCTGGGAGCTCAACATGAATCCAGAACATCTGCTTGAAACCACATCTCAAGCCATGATGAATGCTGTGGACAGGGATGCAGTGTCAAGCATGGGAGTCATTGTTCATATCATTGAAAAGGACAAAATTATCACTAGGACACTGGAGGCCCTAATGGACTAGCCCTCTATTCCCTGAGGGCACTTTATTTTATTTATTTATTTATTTATTTATTTTTTAAAGATTTATTTATTTATACAAGCACTGGGTACAGTCAGAAGCGCGGGAGGGTGAGAGAATTCACCAGAGCCAGAGCGGGGAGAAGAACAGGCAGACTGATGAGGTACACTGCTGAGGGGAGCAGCGAGAGCTGCAGGAGAGGTCTGCGCTCCATGTGGGACCCTCGCTGGCACCCAGGAATGAATCGGTGCTGCAGAGGCTGCGGGCAGCTTCACAGTCCAGTGCTCAACCACTGCGCCACTGGGGAGGTCCTTATTTTATTTATTTTTAAAGATTTATTTCTATTTATTTATGCATACAAGAACAGGGATGTAGGCCAGAGGTGCAGGGGGTGAGAGGATTTACCAGAGAGAGAAAGTGGGGAGCAGAACAGGCAGATCTACTGAAATACACTGCTGAGGGGAGCAGCGGGCGCAACAGGAGAGGTCTGCTGTGCCATGTGGGTTAGCTCCCTGGCCAAGTATTAAACTCATGATGCAGTGGCTGCAGATAGCTTGATAGTGCTGAAACTTAAACCCCTGTGCCACCAAGGAGGTCCAACCACCTTTTTTTTAAATAAGAGTTTTTCTCTCAAAAAAACCCACAAAAACAGCAACACTGTACATTAAACTAAATATGTGTATATTTAGAGCAATGTCATGTACTATTTGAAGTTTAATACATTCAGTAATTCTTTTTTTAAAAGATTTATTTATTTATGCATATAAGAACTGGGGTACAGGCCAGAGGTGTGGGGGTGTGTGTGAGAGGATTCACCAGAGACAGAGTGGGGAACAGAACAGGCAGATCGACTGATATACGCTGCTGAGGGCAGCAGTGGGCGAGTCAGGAGAGGTCTGCTGTGCCATGTGGGTAGTTCCCTGGCTGGGGATTGAACTCGTGCTGCTGTGGCTGCGGATAGCTTCATAGGTTACGACTTAACCCCTTACGCCACCAGGGAGGCCCAAAACATTCAATAATTCTAAGATAGCATATTTGATATTTAACTCAAAATTCAGTTAATAAAATTAAATATTTCAGTATTTCTCATCTGCTCTCTCTTCCCAAGATAACCATAGCACTCTCTACTTCTTCCTATACCAACTCTCAGTCCAATACTTAGCATAAAGTAGATGGTCATTATATGTTTGTTGAGTTGGATCAAATAATAACAGAAATAAATAATTTCCCAGCCTCTATTTGCAGTTCCTTCTGAATTTCTGCAGAATTGTGACAGTATTATGTTCCAAGCACTATAAGACCTTTACATGTATTATTTATTCTTTATACCAACCTTATGAAGGTGGTGCTTTATTTTACCCATTTTATACATGAGAAAACTGAGGCTTAGAGAAATTGGTCTCTACTATTCATATCCTTTCCAAATTCTTCACATTCCATAGATTCCAGAAAAGACTGCTCAGTTAACCTCATGCCTAGATATGCTATGGTTCTATTTGAAAGACTTTTGTGCATGTATTTAACAACAATCACTTTTTCTGCAGGAGATGGCAGAGTGTGCTGTAGAGGACTTAAACTAAACAGGAATTATAATATTCCACACTTTTGGGCCTCCCTGGTGGCACAAGGGGTTGGGATACAGCCTATGGGGCTGGCCGCAGCCGCTGCAGCCCGAGTTAGATCCCCTACCAGGGAGCAAACCCACATGGTGCAGCAGACCTCCCTTGGCTTTCCCGCTGCTCCCGTCAGCAGTGTATTTCGTCAGTCTGCCTGTTCTGTTCCCCACTCTGTCTCTGGTGAATCCTCTCACCCCCCATACCTCTGGCCTATAGTCCCATTCTTATATGCATAGATAGATAAATCTTAAAAAAAAAACAAACACACACTTGTAAGATGCAGTTTTATTGTTCTCATCTTAATGTTTTGCAATCAGGATGTAGTATACAATTGGTGTGAAACATCCTCCTACATGCTGCCAGTGCATCTTAGAATTGCAGAAATACATGTCAAAGATGTGGCCATTGTCTCTAGCTTCCCCACAGTCTGTTAGAGAATGTGATGACTATGACAATCCATATGTTTCGTAAAGCTTTGGTGACATCCTGTTGTTTTCCAGGAACTTACTGGCTCTCTGCCATATATATGCATTTGCAAAACATATCTGCAGAGTAAAGCATTTTTAATTTTGAGGTTCAAAAACACTTGAGAGATTCTGATTTCTCTTCTGCAGTAAACAGGAGTATAAAATACAATCTCTTACATGTCAGAGAAAGAACCATCTATTTTCTTGGAAAACCAATTTTTTTCTGTATACAATAACAAGCATATTTACCTAAGGACTATCATGATTATTTTGATCAGTATGATCACGCTATCGCCATCAACGTGGTGTATATGTAGCAAGGGTGAAAGTTCAAAACTAACCCTGGTATTCCTTCCTTAGTTATAACTGTTGGAGTTTAAGAGACCATTTAAAATTTAATTATGAAGATGAGACCTTTGGGAATAGCGTGAATGGCCTGCAGCCAGTAAAGAAAGAGCTAAATGGCTCTATAAGAAATGAATGAGAATTTGGGACTTGAGAACAAGTCAGCTCGGGAAGGAAGAGGGCTGAACAAGATGTCAGGATACTGGGACTGAGGTCTGCAGTCAAACTGTGAAATGCTAGGCCTCCAGAAGGGTGTTTTTTTCTAAATGTGTGTTCAGGGGCCTCCCTGATGGTGCGGGGGGTTAAGCTCCACGCTATGAAGCAATCCACAGCCTCTGCAGCATGAGTTTGATCCCTGGCTGGGCCAGGGAGCAATCCACATGGCACAGCAGACCACTCCTGTCTTGCCCACTGCTCCCGTCAGCTGTGTGTTTCAGTCAGTCTGCCTGTTCTGTTCCCCACTCAGTCTCTGGTGAGTCCTCTCACCTCCTGCACCTCTGGCCTGTACCCCAGTTCTTATGTGCATAGATAAATGGATCTTTAAAAAAAATAATATATGTGTGTGCAGTGGTGTCTTGCAGGCCAGCAGTGATCCTGAGAGGGACCCAGCAAAATGCCGGGAGACTACAACCTGGATGGAAGAGATGCAGGGTGATTTTTCCATAAGAAGGAATGAACCGGGCCTCCCCGGTGGCACAGCGGTTGAGCGCTGGGTTGCAAAGCTGCCCGCAGCCTCTGCAGCGCCGCTTGGATCCCCGGCTGCTCCCCGGCCACGGCCACGGGAGGAGGGTCCCACATGGCGCGCAGACCCCTCCTGCTGCCCGCTGCTCCCCTCAGCAGTGTACTTCGGTCCTTCTGCCTGCTCTGCTCCCCCCTCTGGCTCTGGTGAATTCTCTAACCTTCCCGCGCTTCTGACTGTACCTAGTGCTTGTATAAATAAATAAATAAATCTTAAAAAAAAAAAAAGAAGAAGATGTGGTACATATACACAATGCAATATTACTCAGCAATCAAAAAAGATAAACACATGCAGTTTGCAGCAACATGGATGGAGCTGGAAGGGATCTCGCTCAGCGAAATAAGTCAGAAAGAGAAAGAAAAATACCGGATGGTCTCACTCATACGAGGATTTAGAAAATCTAAATAAGGGACTAGGAAAAAGGCTAATTAATACAAAGTAAAAATCAAAATCAACAAGCAACTATAAACCAGACACACACTACGGGAGGGGCGGGGGGTCGGGGAGAGGAAGGATTAGGGTCAAAATAAGGGGGGAGATGCAATTGTATGGGGAATATAACCAAAATGAAAATGCATACATTGTGCAAAAATGAAAAATGATTTAAGAATTATATAAAATAAATATTAAAAAAAGAAATAATTGAATATATGTTGTGCTGTTATTCTAGGCATGAAGCAAAATGAAACTATGTTTCTTCCTTTAAGAGCTCATGTTAAAAATGGGCAAAAGAAAGTGCTAGTTTTCAGTTCAATAATCTTTGGCTTCTGGGCCTCCCCTGGTGGCGCAGCGGTTGAGCGCTGGGCTGTGAAGCTGCCGGCAGCCTCTGCAGCGCTGGTTTGTCCCGCATGGCACAGCAGAACTCTCCTGCTGCGGCCGCTGCTCCCCTCAGCAGTGTGTTTCTTCGGTCTGCCGTTCTGTTCCCCGCTCTGGCTCTGGCGAATTCTCTCACCCTCCTGCGCTTCTGACTGTACCCAGTGCTTGTATAAACAAACAAACAAACAAACAAACAAACAAATAAATAAATAAATAAATAAATAAATAAATAAATCTAAAAAAAAAAATCTTTGGCTTCTGAATAGAATTAGAGATACTGACATTAATAAATGTGTTTGTGCCCTGAGCTCTGGGTTCTGTAGACACCATGTCATTTCTCTTGGTCCTCAAGTCCTAGGGTCAAGATTAGCTGGCTCACTCTTGGTGCTGGTTCCCAGGTCTGAATCCAGGGAAGTGAGAGTTTCATTTTTTCTCTAAGAGTAATTTTCAAATATGGAACATTAGTCATTCCACCCTCATTCCAGTTGAGACATAACTTTTTTTTTTTTAACTTTCTAGAATGTGGACTTGTGTATTGATTCATTTAAATAAATAAAGTATGGTTTGCTTTTTTTCTTTACATTTTTAAAGGACAGGCTTATCAGTAAAAGAAAGGAGAAGACACACAAATGAAAGGGGCAGAGAGAGGGCTGGTTTGCATTTTTTTTAACTTCTAAATTGTGGAGGAGAATTAAGGAGCAATGAGGTTGACTAGTTTATTTTGTTCATTTGATTTGATCCGTTAATTGAAGTCAACAACTTTCACTTCAAAAACTTACTAGAAAAAACATTTGTGGATATTTTTGTAATCATAGGCTAGGTAGGCTCTTTCTTGGCATCATACTAAGAAGCTTAAAGAAAAAGTTTGATTTTTGTTTGATGAATATATTCAAAGCAAACCCAAATTTCAATTTTCAAAATTTAAGAGTAACTCACTCATTTTTCTCTAAAATTTTACTGTTCTTTGAAATATTCTACTACATTTGTTTTCGAAGCACAATACTAGGCAATGATTCATAATTATAACATTTTACTTTCAAGTAGCCAAACCTATGAAGTAATCAGATTGTGAGTCAACAAATTTGTTCATGAAATTTATATAGAAATAACCTCAGGGAAGTCTATCAAACAAGATAAAAATAGATTATGTGGTTAAAAGTATTAGAAGAGAAGTAGTAGAAAAACATGAAACCTTATCTTAATTTCTTTTGAGATTCCTTAACATTCCCCCTACCCCTCCCCTTATCTTTTAACTGACTTTTTGATAGCTGTTAGTATTAGTTACTGATAATTCCTCTTTATCATTCACAAAATATTGCTCGAGTCCTTTGCCCAGACAGAAAGGCTCAGGTGTTAATGATCACCCTTATTATTACAAGCTGGGTTTTCTGTTCATGTGAATTTTTGGCTATTGATTTTAACTGCCGTCGTTAATATAAGTCCATTGATAATTTTAGCTGGCTACTCATATTTTAAATTTGTCTTTTGTGTTTGTAACTGGTGCTTTTAAAGTTTTGGCATTTGAGAATTTCAGTATCTGTACAAGATTTCTGGACTTCACTTAAATGTTGACATTTAAAACACTTGGTTAATCATCAGAGGCATTTGAGGGGGTCCTATGCAGTACTTCCCAACCTTTGTCCAGGAGGACACACACATAACCCTCCCATTAGTTGTTCACAAAACTGTCTCAGTAACTGTCGCTCCATTCCACTCTCTACCTAGGAAATGAAGATTGCAGGTATGACTTTCAATCCAAAAACAAATCTTTAGGAAATATTTGTACTTTTTATCAGCAACAAGTTATTAGAAAATTGCTCTTGACAACAACACTACAAGATGCCTCATGACTCCCAGTAAAAAACACTACTATAGTTGTTATTACAATCCACTGGGAAATAAAAGACAGACCAAAGCACTATCCCCTCTATCATACTGGAGAATAACCCTTGTTGGGACAGAATGTAACCTCTCTATGCCTCAGTTTTCCTTATATTCAAAATGAAGTCTACAAGTCTTATGAAAATATTAGTTTAACATTATTGCTTTGAGAACCTCAATAAGATAGAAGGGAGGGCCTGGCCAAATATGGAGGGAGTCAATTGTGGAGGGCCGGGAATGACAGGCTGAGGAGTTGGACCTTTATGCAACAGAGACCTGAAGATTATTGAACAGGGAAGTAGCAAAATCATCCTATGTGTGACTTAGGAGAAAAGTTGGAAGATTGTTTAGAATGGAGGAGAGTTGAAAATAAGAGAAGTTAGGGGAGTATTGCAAAGGTCCAGAGAAGATATTGAGAGAAATTGCTGCGTAGGGGGCTTGGTGGGAGGAATGGGACCAGTTTAAGAGATAACACAGATAATCAGTTATAGAAAGCAATAGGATTTGGTTACTAAATGGTGTGACGACTGAGGAAGCAGAGCGAAGAATTTGAATAGTACTGTGAGGTTTCTGGCCTGACCATCTGAAGATGTTGATGTTATTAACTGAATATAAGCACAAGACTGTGTGAGTGTGTGAATGTGTGTGTGTGTGTAAACTAGGTAAAGTGGGACAGAGGTTAAGGAATGCTTTTGTCTTGCTTGAAGTGCCTGTGTGATGCTATCCCTCTGGACAGTTAGAGTAGATCTGAGGAAATTCTTTCGTATAAAGGAAAAGAACAGCTTATTTTTATAGTGCTCAATCATTAGCATCCAAACCGGAGGTAGTTATTACCTTGGCAGCAGTAAAAGTTTGATTACCATCCCAGACTGCTGACTTTGTGAAGGCCTCTGGCTCCAACAACTTCAACGGGCAAAATATTAATTGTGATAAATTATCATGTGGCACAATATAAAAATTGTGGTTCCCGGAGGGCGCTGGCTTGTTTTTTTCGCCGCAGCCCTGAAGGAAAAGGAACTGGACAGCTCCCCGGAGGCCCTCCGCCTTCCTCGGGTCAAAGCGGGTCAGTCGCCAGCTGCCCCCGGCCACGCGGGTCTGGGCCTACCAGCCCTCTGTAACCTGGGTGCTTCGACCTTGACCTTAGCGTGCGCGGTCGTCCGTCTCTCGCGGACCCAGGCCCCCTACGCCGCGACGGGGCGGGGCGGGGCTGAGCCGAGGCCCCGCCCACTCTCGCTGCCACCCACCCCCTCCGGCCCGCGATGCAGTGCGCGCCTGCGCCGTCCCTCGCCTCGGAGCAGCCATGATGGTGGGTGTTCTCAGCGGCGCCGAGCCCCGGGCGCGCGGTGGGGGCGGCGGGCGCGGGGCGGGTGCGGGGGCCGCGCTGGCCTGACACTAATGACTCCCTTTGTGTCTCCCCTCCCCTCCCCTCTTCCCTGGCGTGCTGGTCCTCGCCGACCCCACAGGAAGGCCTGGACGACGGCCCCGACTTCCTCTCGGAGGAGGACCGCGGAGTAAGTTCTGCCTTCTCGCTCGCGGAACCCACCCTCCCTCCGCCTCAGCCCCCCGTCGTGTTACTGGGAGGGGTCCCCGGCCTTGAGGCACCGCTCCCAGCCGGCTTTCTTTCGGTTTCCTCGCTGCCCTGCGCCCCGCCCTCCTGCAGCCCTTCCTCCCTCGGGGCCGCTCTGTTCTGATTTCCCGGAGACCCGCGGCGGCTTCTCATCCCCAGCTCCATCTCCGCTGGGCTTCCTCCCCCTCCGGGATCGGGGTACAGGTGGGGAAGTGGAGATGGAGACGGGAGCTGGGCACCCCCAACCCCACTACTTTGGGAGCTATAAAACCCCTTCTCAGACCTTTCTGGCGACACCCCTAATTTTCTCCCCTGGTGGACTTCTCGGACTCGCTCCTGCCCACCCTTTTCTCTCTAAAATAAATATAGTATAGGCTTGTAATATTCTTTTACAAGGAATTTTACAGTTGCTGAATCTTAAATGCTTCTCCAGTATCCTACCAGATTTGAAAAGCGCTGGTAGCCCGCAGACCTTTACAAATCCTCTTAGAGAGTTCTCTTAGTGGTGTCTTGAGGCGAAGTGCATTCCCTTCGGAAAGGACCTTCAGGGCTCGAGTCCTCCCTTCTACTCTCGCCCCGTTTGCCTTGTACAAGTGCTCTTGAAAGATGTTGCTATATGGTTATTGCATCTCAGCAAGTCTCCTTCACATAACGAACCTGCGCTTTAGTTTTCCATTTTGCTTTTACATGTTAGGTAATGTGAGAAACATATCTGTTAGTTGATTTTTGGCAGGTGATAAAATATTCTTATAGAATATTACTGTTTTTTAGTCAGATGAGGTAGTAGTAACTGATGACCTGTATAAAGCTTTCAAATGGTAAGAAAGATGCGGAGGGTGCTGCATACTTTTCTTTTGTAAATGAGGTTATAATTTCTCAGTTTACACGAAAGCATCATTTAGGATTTGTAGTTGGTGCAAAAGCGTCATATAGTATTTCTGATTGTGTCTAAAATTTTTAGTTTCTAATGAATTTTAAAACTGTGTAAATGTACGTGTATCTTCTGAGAAGATTGTGGAGTTGGATGACCACTTACAAGTTATATTTTGGATATTAACATAGGGGCAACCAGTAGACTTCCTTAATGATCTGAGAGAAATTGATTATAGCACAAGAAATTGTTTTTTTAAAATACAAAGCATGTAATCTTTCTTTAGATGACAACTTTGTGTCTTTTTTTTTTCTGCTTATCAGGAAAAGAAAACACAGTTTGCTCTGCTGTAAAATTTAACTAATGTTTAGTGAAATTATTAAGTATGTTCATGTGGAAAGTACAGTATTTTCTGGTGAATATTGTGTTCATGGCATCATGCCTTTACTTTAGTAAGTTTGGTTTGGAACTGGAAGCTTTTAAGTAGTACATCAAAAAAGTCTTTTATATATTACAAAATTAAAATGAGAAGAAGAAAATGAGCATGGCTGACCAGGAGGTTCTTGTAGAATCTCCTAGACGAAAATTTTATTATGAAAATGGAAAAAAATCATTACTGTGAAAGCAGTCAGAATGTCATGATGAATACACACACATGTCCAGTTCTTGTTTTTCTCCTGTGGAACTGAGTGAATCATCATAATAATTATAGCTGGGTATTCTGTTGAGCACTGTATCAAACTTACTTCACTAACCCACATCATCCTTGTGAAGCCTTTAGTATTTAGTAGCCCTCTTTACGGATGAGAAATCTGAAATTCAGAAACTAAGTAGGCTTAGATAAGACAATCAGTGAGTGGGAGAAGTGGACTTGAAACCATTTTTTGACATCAGGACCGCATATTTCCTTTTTTTTTTTTTTTTTTAAGATTTATTTATACAAGAACGGGGGTACAGGTCAGAGACGTGGGAGGGGTGAGAGAATTCACCAGATTGAGCAGGGAACAGAACAGGCAGACGGACCAAAGTCACTGCTGAGGGGAGCAGCGGGCAAGGCAGGAGAGGTCTGCCACACCACATGGGTTTCTCCCTGGCTGGCCAGAATCAAACCCACACTGCAGAGGCTGCGGACAGCTTCACAGTGCAGTGCTCAACCCGCTGTGCCACCGGGGAAGGCCCAGGACCACATATTTCTTAAAGTGGCCTTGAAATACTTTCATCAGAAGCACCTGGGACTTTTGAAAAACAAAAGTTTCTGGGTCTACACCCTAGTTAATCAGTATCTCTTGAGATGGGAGGACAGATAACTTTTAAACAAGTACCCACGAAGAGTCTATTGTACACTGATAAATTTGAGTATGACTACACAAAGTTATCCTATTTCCTCATTTAAGGAACAGAAACATCTGATGTGTTTAAATTTCCTTATATTGTGTTTGTCCTGATAGAAATAGATTGCTGAAATTAGAATTTTTAGGTGTTGCACTTTTAGTTTAGATTATCTTTTTCAACCTTTTAAGAAAGAGTTTAGTTTGATTATTTTAGATTATCTTGTTTAACCTTTTAAGAAAAGGTAGAGGAAAAAACATACAGTGCATATTTGATATGAATTGCAAATGGAAAATTAGATGCAAAAATAATGATACAGGCGTTTCATACAAAGCATGAAGTGAGCAAAATTAAAGTCAGTGTTTGAAAATAAATTTTTAAACAGCTTTAAATTTTCGCCACTATATTTGGAACAGAAGAGAATCTTGCAACCTTAAGAAAATACTGTTTTGTAAGAAACCTAAAAAGCAGACTATTCTTAAATACACAGTATTAGGAAGAAATACTACATTATTTCACTCATTTGGATTATAAAGAAACAAAACAAAACAAAACCAGGTGAAACTGATCCAAAACAAATCCTAGAAATCTGACTATAGAATTAAAACTAGCAGAGGTGGGGAGGTTGAAGGGAAGGGGCCCAGTGGACTATGATGGAAGATTTTGAGTGCTTTTGTGGTAGGTGTGATATGATGTGGTAACATTCATCTAAAAAGGTGTAACCTATATCCCTATATTATATACACTGTTGCAAACCAAGGTTACCTCAATAAAAAGTAATAAAATAAAAAGAATACACAGTACTGAAAATTATTGGCCATTTTTTGATCTCTTAGGCCACATCTCTGCATCATAGGGTACTTTTCCCTCACATTAAGGACAGTAACATATTATTTAGTAAACAAATGAACCCTTTGAACTGCACAGTTCTGATGTGCTTGTTATAAAAGAGCAGTGGGTAGCTGCATAATGACATAATTCTCTTTAGCATTTGATTTGAATTTTAAATAATATGTTTATTTTCAAAATTACTTCAGGTGGAGTAACTACACCTCCCTTGGATTTCTAGTCCTCTGTGTTCCTTATCTTCATTAATGTCATCATTTTCCAGTCATGCTGCCAAGAAACTTCTGAATCATATCCTTCATTGCCATATCTGAACAGTCACTGGGTTGGTTAATTTCACCTCAGAAATGTTTATACCATCTTTTATTTGCTATCTCTTGCCTGTATTGTGGCAATACTAGTCATTGATCTCTATCTCTAGTCTTTATACTATAAAATCCAAACTTCACGTTACATCTGGTTACTCACCTAAAATGGTTAAATCATATATTGCCATTCGACAGAGACATACTTGCACCTTGTAACTTTCACAGTAAGGTCCAAGAGAGCATCTAACACCTTTCATAACTCTTTCAGGCTGACTTTACTTCCAAATATGCCCGCTTCTCAGCATACTCTGTTGATAGTTTTCTTTCTTTCTTTCTTTTTTTAAAGATTTATTTATTTATGCATACAAGAGCTGGGGTATAAGCCAGAGGTGTGGGTGAGAAGGGGCGAGAGGATTCACTAGAGACAGAGTGGGGAGCAGAACAGGTGAGTTGACTGAAATACACTAAATACACTGCTGAGGGGAGCAGTGAGCAAGAAAGGAGACATCTGCTGCACCATGTGGGTCAGCTCCCTGGCCCGGAATCGAACTCATGTTCCAGTGGCTGGTGATAGCTTCATAGTACTGAGACTTAACCCCTGGCACCACCAGGGAGGCCTGTTATAGTTTACTTGTCATTGTCCAAACATCTTTGCTCTTTAATGACTACATTATGCTTTTTCTGGAGTGCTTTTTTTTCTCATTTTTTTCCCCCAAAGAAATTTGACTTCATCTTTCAAGACTTGCCCAGATATTTGCATTTTCACTTGAACTTACTCAGCATTTACTGATAGTTATTTAAGATAAAAATATAGCATAGATTGCGTTGGCAGAGGATAAAATAAATATTGACGGAAGAATAAGTTCCTCCCCTGATACCCTCACAATATAGTGAGGGATTTATGATAAAGTGCCATGAGATGACTAAGGAGATAATGTGTTTAATTTGGGAGAAAGAGGAATAATGTCGACAATAGCTACACACTGACGTAGCATTTATGGCATGCCAGGAACTTTACATATATCAAATCAATTCTCAAATCCCTGGAAATAGCTGTTACGGTTATTCCTACTTACAAGGAGAATAGGTTCACGGAGATTTAATACCCTGCCCAAGGTCATATAGCTAGTACAAGCTAGATTCAAACTGGGCTAGTCTAGCTCTTGGTCCTACTCTCTAATCTATGCTGTCCTCTAAATCAGATAAGCTTGGGCCTCCCGGTGGCGCAATGGTTGAGCGCTGGGTTGTGAAGCTGCCTGCAGCCTCTGCAGCACCGGTTCGATCCCCCGCTGGTCCCTGGCCACCGGAGGAGGGTCCCACATGGCGCGCAGACCTCTCCTGCTGCCCGCTGCCCCCCTCAGCAGTGTACCTCGGTCCTTCTGCCTGCTCTTCTCCCCGCTCTGGCTCTGGTGAATTCTCTCACCCTCCCGCGCTTCTGACTGTATCCAGTGCTTGTATGTATAAATAAATAAATAAATCTTAATAAATAAATAAATCAGATAAGCTTTAAATGTTGATCAGGAATTTTGTAGGCTCTCAGGGAAGAGGAAGACTTGCTAGCAGAGAGGGGAGCTTGTGTAGGTAAATTCACCTGAAGCGTTTGTTTTTACAGGAAGCCAGGGTTGCAAAGGTAGATATAGATAGTACAGATAGAGTGTAAGTCATGTAATGATAAAAAACTTCAAGCAGTGGGAAGTCTTGAGGGATTTTAAGCTGGAAAAGACTTATGCCTGCCCCAAAGGTAAAATAGCATTGTAGATTATTCTGATGGGAGTGCAGATTGTTTAGGAGATAGACTTGAGGGCATAGTGGTTGAATGGTTGAAGAGGTACATGGACAGGGCAAAGGAGGAGAAAAGGAACAATTATACAGGAGAGACAAAGTTGGAAGGTAGATGATAAGTTTGGTTTAGATATATTGGATTTGAAGTGCTTTTGAGGCCTCTAATCCCTCTAATGCCAAAAGAGATTGTAAGATCTGTAAGAGTGAGTATTAAGTCTTTTCACAGCTCTTTTCCTAGCACCTAGGACTGTCATTGGCACACTGAGGGCATTGAATTGAATAAGTGAATACATCCCAGTAGATAATTCTAGTTAGTAACTTGAAATTCTAATTGGGAGCTTAGAATAAGAGGTTGGAGTTGAAGGTAATAAATTTAGGCGTTATTAGTCAAGTAGCTGTGTTGCCAAGACTGGGGGGTGGGGGGGTGGGGACCCAGTATTTAAGGGCCAAGGAGAAGAAATCAATGAATGATGGGCCTGAGAGGGATTAGAGGAGAATAATAAAA
Organism: Talpa occidentalis; assembly: GCF_014898055.3. Lineage (NCBI taxonomy): Eukaryota > Metazoa > Chordata > Mammalia > Eulipotyphla > Talpidae > Talpa > Talpa occidentalis. The sequence continues at coordinate 50,502,971 of NW_023601104.1, read as the reverse complement.
TCTCCAGAAGTTTTGAGAGTTTTAAGGAGTAAATGATTGGAATGATCACCAAGGCAAAATACTGCAGAAAAGCCAAGAATACTGAAAAGTGTTGTATTTGGAAATTAGGTACTTGATATGTGAAGGTTTTGTGAGACCAAGGCTAACTTGACTAGAAGAGCAGTATATGAGGGCCTCCCTGGTGGCACAAGGGGTTAAGTACAGCACTGTGAAGCTGTCTGCAGCCTCTGCAACACCAGCACTGGTTGGTCAGGGAGCGACCCACATGGCACAGCAGACCTCTCCGGTTTCGCCTGCTGCTCCCCTCAGCAGTGTATTTCAGTCAATCTCCCTGTTCTGTTACCCACTCTGACTCTGGTGAATCTTCTCACCCCCCGCACTTCTGGCTTGTACCCCAATTCTCATATGCCTAAATAAATAAATCTTTAAAAAAAAAAACAACTGTGTGAGGACAGAAAGATCAAATGCTCAGAAGAACAGCTGAGCTCTCCACAAGATGCCACTCTGATGAGAATATGGAGAAAATGGTAAAGCTAAAGTTTTATTTGTAGAAAGATTTATTGATAGCTCTTAAGGAAAAACAGCTGCTAGTGTATATTTCTCTGGCATGTGGAAGACAAAGTTGCTTGTTGAGACTAGGGAGTGGAAATGTGATAGAGGTTTGAGGTAAAAGTTGAAAATAGTTTTTGGATGGGATCAGAGGGTTGCTGAGCAGATCGGCTCAGGACTGTTGAGTGGTTTTAAGAGCCTAATGCTGTTTGGGGACAGTTTCTAGTGGACCGTTATAAATAGTTGTGACTTTTCTCTAGCCACACTGACCTGCTTAAAAAGCAGAGAATGGTGATGGTTGAATTGATGATAAGGATGGGAATTTGGAAGCCAGGTATGGCAAACAGCATTGGGAATAGATAAGACCATCAAGAAAAGGCATTAAGGGCCTCCCTGGTGCCACAGCGGTTGAGCACTGGGTTGTGAAGCTGCCTGCAGCCTCTGCAGCGCCGGTTCCATCCCTGGCTGCTCCCCGGCCACCGGCCACCAGAGGAGGGTCCCACATGGCGCGCAGACCTCTCCTGCTGCCCGCTGCTCCCCTCAGCAGTGTACTTCAGTCTGCCTGCTCTGCTCCCTGCTCTGGCTCTGGTGAATTCTCTCACCCTCCCGTGCTTCTGACTGTACCCAGTGCTTGTATAAATAAATAAAAATAAATCTTTAAAAAAAAAAAAAAGAAAGAAAAGGCATTGAAGTGATATTACTACCCTAGTAATGTTTTGTTGTTTCTGGTATGATACATGAAAGAAAATTTGATTGCATTGTCAGTTTCCAAAAAATGAATGTATAATCAACCATTGATGTAACTGGGTACACAGGACATACAGTAATAATGGAAATGATGTGTTATAGGATTCCAAAATCATAACTGGGCTGAGTGAAATAAGAGTAAAATTCGGCTTGAATTTAGGATTTTTTTTTTTTTTTTGTATATTTTAAAAAGGATAGGTTTATTAGGAAAAGGAGAAAGGCGCCTGCATATTCACAGGTGGGCAGGAGAGCTCAAATTTAGGATCTTAATGGAATTTGCTTATCTGTCTCGCGGAGTTTTTTTTCATTGATTCTACTATAAATACCTGAAAACAGTTTTTTAGCCCACTTATGATTACCCCCATTCTTCTCTCCAATCAATATTTGTTGAGGATCATCGGTGGGACTATAACAACAAACAAACAAAAGTGTATGTCCTCATAGAACTGACATTCTAATTGGGGAGGATCATTAATCATTAAAAAATATATAGTGAGTGTTTCTCTGGTGGCACAGGGGTTAAAGACAGCGCTATCAAGTTACCGCCAGCCACTGCAGCATGAGTTCGATCCCCAGCCTGCCCAGGAGCAACCCACATGGCGCAGCAGACCTCTCCTGCCTCTACCCCTGCTTCCCTCAGCAGGGTGTTTCAGTAGATTTGCCTGTTCTGTTCCTCACTCTCTCTGGTGAATACACACACACACACACACACACACCCGCACCTCTGGCCTAAACCCCAGTTCTTGTATGCATGAATAAATCTTAAAAAAAAACCATTTTTATGTATTTATATATGTGTGTATATATATATATAATAAGTGCTATAAAAAATAAGAGAGGGATAGGGGTTATTTGAGGGTAAGGGTGGTTGAACTACAGTTTTAGATAGGGTGATCAGGAAAGACCTTTCTGAGATAGTGGCATTTCTATATAGATTTAAAGGAATAAAGGAGTGAGCCATGCAGACAGATACCTGGGGATCAATAAGAGTAAAGACTTCTAAAGTGGTGTATGCTAGTGTGTTCAAGGAACAAGGAGGCCATATGGCAGGACTTCAGTGAACCACATTAGTCAGATGGTACTAGCTGCAGATTTTTAGGGTGTGGTGAACCACTGTAAGAACTTTTGCTTTTCTCTAAGTGAGCAGCCATTAGGTTTTGAGCAGAGGAATGATTTCTAATTTAATGGGGATTATTCTGTTGGATCTGTGGGAATAGATTGAAGAGTAGCAAAGGCAGGCGCAAGATGCCAGTTGGGAGACTTGGAACATTCAGTTATGTTCCTTCCTCCATCCATCCATCTGTATACATTTACTTTTCTCGCAAAAGATAAGCAACTGATTTTTTTAGGAATGTTCTAAAGCAGGTAAAGAAAACTGTAATAAACTAGTAGTGAATTTCTTCATTAAGTAATTATATGTGGAGAATTAATCCATCAGCAATAAGACAGTGTCTTTATTTTTCTGGTGATAGTGTGTTTGTTTTGCTTTTTCTGTCCTAGTCGTTTTCTTGATCATGACACAAATGTTTAACTTGTCTCTGATGAAAGAAAATACATGTATTGATCCAGATCAAGATAAATGAATGTATTGTAATTGGAATTTCCTCAAACTGACCTCACTGTTTGTAGAAATTTTTTTTTAAAGATTTATTTATTTATGCATACAGGAGCTGGGATACAGGCCAGAGGTGGAGAGGGGTGAAAGGATTCACCAGAGACAGTGGGAAACAGAATAGGCAGATTGACTGAAATACGCTGCTGAGGGGAGCAGCGGGTGAGTCAGGAGAGGCCTACTGTGCCATGTGGGTCACCTCCCTGGCCAGGGATTGAACTTGTGCTGTGGTGGTTGAGATAGCATCATAGTGCTGAAGCTTAACCCCTTGTGCCACCAGGGAGGCCCCTGGTTGTAGAAATTAAACATCAGTTATAAATTGTTTGCTTTGACTTTCTCCCTTCATAAAAACACTATGAAATTGTGGGATTTTCTCTAAATAAAAAAGAAAATATATCTGGAGAGTCTGTGTACATCTTATGTTCTTATGTACACTAAATTATAATACGGTATTTTATCAAATGTAAGGTGCAGTTGAAGTAATACAAAAAATAATTGCCTGTTGAACTTTGCCTGTTGAACATTGTCATTAGTTGAAAGACATCCCTGTTTCAGATATATGAGAACGAAAAATATGCATCTAGAATTGATGAACTAGAATAGTACATTAGCTTTCAGTGAAATTTTTGTGTTATGTCAGGGATGATAATATTGTATTGGCTAACTTTCTTATCATACATCTTAGTTGTTAAAAACAGAACTTAAAAAAACAGTGTATCCAATAAAAAATCCTTTATTTCTGCTTTTCTCCATAGACTTAGGAAATGGGAAAGAACTATTTGAGTTTTTTTGTAAAGATTTATTTATTTATGCATACAAGAGCTGGGGTACAGGCCAGAGGTGTGGAGGGGTGAGAGGATTCACCAGAGACAGAGTGGGGAACAGAACAGGCAGACTGACCAAAGTACACTGCTGAGGGGAGCAGTGGGGCAAGTTAGGAGAGGTCTGCTGGGCCATGTGGGTTGCTCCCTGGCTGGTCAGGAATCGAACTCAATGCTGCAGTGGCTGCAGATAGCTTCATAGGTTGTGTCTTAACCCTTGCGCTACCAGGGAAGCCTCTTGAGATTTAAATTGTATATAGGAACTGACTGTAGTGAAGTGCAATATCAATATGAACACTTTAGCTGGTATTTTCAACTTACTATGAAATATAAATTAAAAAATTCAGAATTTCACTGTCAGAATTCTGTTGTGACCTTATTTGTGATTCATGCACATTTTTCTGAGATCAATTCTAGAGCTCAGTTATTAAAGGAATGAAAAGGACAAATGATAGGTTTCATTAAAGCTGTTAAGGCAAAAAAGAAAAGTTGTTACCGCAATATGTGAGTGGATCATATGCTTTCATAAGCATGCAGGAGAAAATTTACAGACGAGTCAGAAAATAAGGAAGTAGAGACCTAAAAGTAAAGTTGTTAAAAGGAATGAGGGAACCTGTAGGGATGATGGAAATGTTCCATATCGTCATTATGGTGCTGATTACATGAGTGTTTCCTGTATGTTTGTTAAAATGCTTCAAATTATATACTTAAAATATGGATATCATTTTATGTAAACTATACTTTAAAAAATGCAATCTAGGACCCAAAGTGGTAAATATAAATTATAGGATTTTTTTTTAAAGATTTATTTATGCATACAAGAACTGGGGTACAGGCCAGAGGTACAGGTGTGAGAGGATTCACCAGAGACAGAGTGGGGAGCAGAACAGGCGAATCCACTGAAACACACTGCTGAGGGGAGCAGCAGGTGAGACAGGAGAGGTCTGCTGCACCATGTAGGTTATCTCCCTGGCTGGGGATCGAACTTGTGCTGCAGTGGCTGTGGATAGCTGTGCTGTGACTTAACCCCTTGTGCCATCAGGGAGGCCCCCATACTACAACTTTTAAGACTATTTCCCTGAGGAATCTGTTTTGGATAGGTCTGTGGTCTGGCCTACGATTCTGTATTTTTAACAAGCAAGCAGGGTGAGTCTTATAATTTATATTTGGGAAATGCTAAACTAGGCAATGAAAACAAAAATCGGAGAAATGCTAAGATTATTCCCGAAAAGTATGATAAATTTATTAGTCTCCTTTGCTGCTATAACAAATTACCACAAACTTTGTGGTTTAATACAACAAATATTTATTCTCTCGTAGTTCCGTAGGCCAGAAGTCCAAAATCATTATCACTAAAATGAAGTCAAGGTGTGGGCAGGGCCACACTCCCTCTGAGGTTCTAGCGACGACAGTTATTTATCTCTTCCAGCTTCTGGTGACTGCCCAAAGTGCTTGGTTTGTGCCTCTATAACTCTAATCTATGCTTTTGTAGTGCCTTTGCCATCTCTCTCCTTTGTGTTAAATCTCCTTCTGCTTCCTCTTCTGAGGGTACATGTAATTGCATTCAAGGGTCACGTGGATAATCCAGGATAATCTCCCCATTTTAACGACTTTAATGACACCTGCAAAATCTTTTTTTGCCAGGTAGAGTAATATCCATAGGTTCCAGGGATTTGAATGTAAGTAAAGAGAAAAAAGGAAACATGTTTTAAACTAGAATTAAAGTAAGGGACTGGAAGAGGTATGGACAAACTTGATAAGCTAAATAGAAACAAGAAAATCAAAGAACGAAATAGACTGTTGTTTACAGTATTAGAGGCATAGAGTTATTTGAAAAATGAAAAAGAAAACTTGTTATAATTTCATTTCTTTTTATCAGACAATGGAGTACATGTAGTATTGAGTACAATAATGAATTTTTAGACATTTTACATGTTTAAAACTATGTAAGTTTATAGTATAAAGTTTAGAAAATTTGATTAGTTGAAAATAACATAAGCTTATTCAAGTTAACAATAAAATTGTCGTTAAAACCCATTATAGGGCCTCCCCGGTGGCACAGCTGGTTGAGCGCAGCACTGTGAAGCTGTCCGCAGCCTTTGCAGTGCGGGTTCGATTCCTGGCTGGCCAAGGAGATACCTACATGGCACAGCAGACCTCTCCTGTCTCGCCTGCTACTCCCCTCAGCAGTGTTTCCAGTCTGTCTGCGTGTTCTGCCCCCCCACCCCGCCTGGCCCCGCCCCCCGCCATCTCTAGTGAATTCTCTCACCCTCCCGTGCCTCTGGCCTGTACCCCAGTTCTTGTATAAGTAAATAAATCTTTTTAAATAAAACACATCATAGATAGTAGCACCCAGTTTAAACTCTTTAATTTCTTCTGTGAATCTGAAGTTGGAATTTATGCAATGTTATTTACTTTTTTAAAAACATATCTACTCATTCTATAACCAGTAGTACAAAATGAAATAGTATGTTACTTTTTTCCATTATTAATAAAGTTAATCCCATTTGATGAGAAACTTCACACAAAATTAAAAAACTCATCTTCTGATCACAGGATCAGTTATCCTTGCACCACCAGGGAGGCCCTTGGTTTAATTTTTTAGGTAAGACTGCAATGGATCATGGTTAGCACATTAACTCATATAAAGCAAAGTATATAATTGAATAATGTATAGTAAAATTGGTTGAGATAATAACATACATAGCAAAGCACTTGCCCCAAGATACGTAAGTTAAATAAACTTGAGTACTTTTTTTAGATTTAAGATTTAGTTTTGTTTTTTGTGTTGTCTGAATGAAAGACATTGAAGAATGAAATTATATAAAAAGCACACAAATTTTGTTAAGGCATTATTTTCTTTTTCTAGCTTAAAGCAATTAATGTAGATCTTCAAAGTGATGCTGCTCTACAGGTGGACATTTCTGATGCTCTTAGTGAGAGAGATAAAGTAAAATTCACTGTTCACACAAAGGTAAATGATTCTGTACTTGTATTATTTTAGCTATTTATTATGCTAATGTTACTTATGTAGTATGTTTACTGGAACTTTGGTTTTGAACTTAGAAACTACTATAGTGTAATAATTTGTTGCTGTTTGAACAAAAAAGTTTTAAGGAAATGTACTTTTTATGCTTTTTAAAATTAACATTTAAAATTTAATGACAAAACCTAGACATAATGCAAATTTAATTTTCTCAAGACTTTTAAAAATATCTCTTACCATGCTTGTTATTTTAATTTTGTCGTGTTCTTTCAATTAATCATTTACTACTTAAAGAGTGTCCTATTTTCAGATTTCAGTTCTCATGCACATTTTCAGATTGCAGGTCTATTTTCCTTTGTTTGAATAGTTGAGTTTTATATATATTAAAAGGATAACATCTAATTAACAGTAGCAGTACAATATAGGAAGAGGCTGTTAATTTATTTTCTCCAGGTTCCCAGGATAATTTTTAAATATATCAGGATTTTCATAGTGAAGTTTAAAACTGAAAATCTTTCATATATTTTATAAAATATTTATTAAAAACTTTCAAGTGTAATTTGATTTTTATTCTAGAAAATCTCTATCTTTGCAGAGTTCATTGCCAAATTTTAAACAAAATGAGTTTTCTGTTGTTCGACAACATGAGGAATTTATCTGGCTGCACGATTCCTTTGTTGAAAATGAAGACTATGCAGGTTATATCGTAAGTGTTGAGGTTCCATTTTAATCCTGTTTTCTGGGAGCTTTTTAGATATTTTATTATGTGTTGAAATGTTGTTTAGCATATTTAATGAACTGATACAATTTTTTCAATTGCCAATTAAAAAACAAAATTGCTGCCACCTTTTGTCTTGAGTTGTTTGGGAGTATGGGGGTATATTATATGCTTCCTCCTTTAAACTTAAATTTTTCTGTTCATTAGAATTGAAATGGATGGCTTGTCCTAGGGATTAATAAAGGACACATTACAAGCCATACTGGTTTTAAATTCTTAAGTAGACAGGTATTTAGGGTTGGAAGACTTCATAAGAGGTTATCCAATCCTAAGTATGCACCAGATGTTGTGACTCAGCAGTTGACCATACTCAAGATTTCTGAAATCATCCTGACCTCATTCATTTGCTTCTTTTTCTTTCTGTAACTCAGAGTTCAATAGACAGCGACAGTGCATTTTTGTTTTTGTTTTTTTTTTACCATTACCAGTTTATATAAAGAATACAGTTCAGGAATAGCCATATGTAAGAAATGCATAAGACAAGGTATGGAGGAGTGGAAGTGGTGCAGAGCTTTCATGACCTTGCCTGGTACAACACTTTCCACCCTGCAAACATTTAATGTGTTCATCAACCCTGAATTTCCTCCTTTTCTTCCCATCCAGTTTCCATCCCCCCCACACCTCCCAATCTTCTTATATAATAGCACTTTCTAACTACTTTCTCCTACCATAAGCTGAATGTTCCTCAGAGACCAAGATCATGTCCTATTTATTTTTATATGTTTATTGCTCAACATCATGTCTGTATAAGTATCAGTGTGTACTAAACTATGCCTGATGTTTTAACTTTTACCCTTACTTAACTTTTCTTCCTCTTACTTGCTCTCTTCCATCATTTCCTTTTAGCCATTCTTTCTTGTAGACACTTCCTTCCAAGATAAATTTTTTTAGCATTCACAGATTTAAAAAGAAAAACACAATACCATAAAGAATAGTTACTATGAATTCATGCACTTAAAACAAACATACATTTATATTTAATCTTAACACGTACTTTTGAAAAATGGTATGCTTATTTGGTATACATAATCATTTAGTATATGGTTGAAGTTTAATGCACCTACACGTTAACCCAAGACTCTGGGTTGCCACGTAGGAATTTCTCTCTTAGAGTTTGGGAACTACTGTTTTAATACTGGAAAATCGTGTTCTGCTATATTTTTTCGTTGATGTAAAGGACCTAACGGATCTTAACTTCTAGACCTAATCAAGTTCTCTGTCCTGAATTGGGATATTCCTGAAGCCTAGTTAATTCAAGATGTTTTTAGTCTTTCACAGTAGCAGTAGTACAACAGCTACAAGAACTGAAATCTATAAATTAGTGATTTGGCTCTCTTATAGATCCCACCAGCACCACCAAGACCTGACTTTGATGCTTCAAGGGAAAAACTACAGAAGCTTGGAGAAGGAGAAGGGTCCATGACAAAGGAAGAATTCACAAAGATGAAACAGGAACTGGAAGCGTATGTGTTTTTTGTAGTTGTTCTTTCTTTTATTAATTGTGCTTGTTTCAGTGCCCTTTTTGTGCTCTCTGATATCCCATCTCTTTATAATCATTTTCACCGTAGTGACACTGTTGGATGAGACAGGTTTAAGCCACACAACCAGTATTAACGATCATGATCAGAGCCCACAGGAAAATTATAGAATAATTATATACATTGAAAAATTCTTTAAGTTAATGTTTTATATATTCTTAAAATTGAAAATGGAGGATTCAAAAGTTTATTTAACAAAAAAGCCGAAAGGAAAATAATGATTTTTTAAAGTGACATGTAAATTGTTTTTTATTTATAAGGCCTTAGTCATTCCCAACCTAGATCTCTTCTGTTGACATGTGTGTAATACCAGAAACTTCTATTTCTCATAGAAGTATGTGATGAGCAACTCTTTGCATATATTCTGTTTTCTTTTAAAAGAAATGTGTGAAGAGGTTGTATGCATTATTTACACGCTCCCTTTTTCTCTGCCTATGGCCTCTGGCTGCAGGGAATAGAATAGGAGCAAAGTAAAGAGAAAATAGCTTTTAAATGCTTTTCATTAAATGATTATTTAATATAGTTTCATATATATATATTGGAAATGAATAAATCCTTAAACTATATTTGAATTTTAGTATATTTGCTGAAAATACAGAATCTTTCCCCTTTTATTAAACATTTGAAATTGAGATTTGCTGTATATTGATTCTCTGTATTTTGAAAGTTATCAAGGAAAGAATTTTCCTTGCGTTATCATCACCTCCATTACTCTTTTTCTGGTCATTTCTCCCCTTCATGTATTTCTTTTTCTTGTTTTCCACTTAGTTTCATTTTTTAAGCATATATTCACTCTGCTACTAGACTCCTTTTCAGAATGCTGAACTCTCTTGACAAGATAAATGAGCAAGTAGATTTTCTTTGTCTACATGAAAGATGACAGATACCTTAAGAATTCTGTCAATGCTGGTACAGCAGTAGTCTGATAGCTGATACATGTATACGTTTACAGTTTCTAAGACTGAAACCAGAAATTAGCAGAGCACATTAGTATTGAAGAATCTGTGATTTTCCAGTGGCCCTGATCATGATTCTTTTGTGGTCTGGTTAGGGGTTGGATAACAGAGAACCTTGGGTTTATTCTACTGCTACCTCCATCCTCTGCATCCTTCTTTTTTGTCTTCACTGAATGACTACTCTCACAGAGATCAAACTTCTCCCAACATTGGTCCTGCTGGTTTGCTGGTATGTAAAACTTATCCTCCTTGCACGTAGTTGAAGCAAGAATATTGGGCCTTTCCTTGAGTGTTTCCCCTGCCCAAACTGACATTTATTATTGTATGAGCTCTATAATTCACTGATGAAATTAAATACTTTAAACATAATTCTTAAATATAATGGCAAAATTGTCTCTTCATGGCGTGTTTCTTGTGTGGTTGGGTCATTAGATGAAAATAATTATTAATGTTGAAAATAATGTTTATTGAGGTTTGGGTTTTGATTCTTTTTGTATAAAGATGTTTAAAAGTAGTGGTTATATAAAAATAGAATCTTTAAGATTATACCAAATAATTTGCAGTATACTTTCTCTGGAAATGAAAACAAATGCCCCTATAGATGTTACCTTTAATAGCATCGATTTGCACAGGAAGAAAGGTTCATTAAACCTAAAAATATTAACATTTAAATATAATAAAATGTATTAACTAGCATGAAGTCTTTGAGAGCTGGATTTTATATATTTCATTAACAGTTCAACTAAAACCTTTGTTTACGTGTATCTAATTTTGCATTTGGAATAATTCAGAGTATTTGTGGAAAAAATTTTTGCACATAATTTTCTAGTTGATGCAGTTTTTTAATTTTGTGTATTGTTTCTAGTGAATATTTGGCAATATTCAAGAAGACTGTTGCAATGCATGAAGTGTTCCTGTGTCGTGTGGCAGCACATCCTATTTTGAGAAAAGACTTAAATTTCCATGTCTTCTTGGAATATAATCAAGATGTGAGTATTGAATAGTCCAAGCAGTGATCAAGGTTCCCCCCCCCCAGTTTTTTTCCCCACCAAAGGTTTATTTATTTATTTTATACAAGAACTGGGCTACAGGCCAGGTGCGCGGGAGGGCGAGAGTATTCATCAGAGACAGAGCGGGGAACAAAACAGGCAGACTGACGAAATACCCTGCTGAGGGGAGCAGCGGGCGCGACAGCAGAGGTCTGCTGCCCCATATGGGACCCTCGCTGGCCGGCCGGGATCGATCCAGCGCTGCAAAGGCTGTGGACAGCTTCACAGCGCTGCGCTCAACCGCCTGTGCCACCAGGGGAGGCCCGATCAAGGTTTATTTTTAAGGGAGTCATTGGAAAAGGCAAAGTGTAGTTAGAAAAGTGTTATTTATTTTTATTTTTAAATAAGTCTTTAAAAATAAAAAAAAAACACGATAGAATATTTTTTAAAGGTCTTTTATTGTTTATTTTAAGATATTTATTTATGCATTGAAGAACTGGGGTGTAGGGCAGAGGTACAGAGGGTGAGAGGATTCACCAGAGACAGAATAGGGAGTAGGGAGCAGAACAGGGAATAACTGAAATACACTGCTGAGGGGAACAGCGGGTGAGACAGGAGAGGTCTGCTGTGCCCTGTGGGTTAGCTCCCTGGCCGGGGATCAAAGTCATGCAGCAGTGGCTGGCAATAGCTTGATAGTGCTGAGACTTCAACCCCTGTATCACCAGGGATGCCCCTTTTAGTCATTCTTTTGTGTTACTTGTACTGTAAGTTACCTCTAAAACAGGACAAGAGATGACACTTGGGTAAGTTCAGAGTGAAGAATTTGCAGATTATATTTTCAAGGGTATTACAGTATTATTTGATGGTATATTGTCTCTAATAAATTTCATGTTTCAGTGAACTCCAGAATAAACATTTAGTTGCCTTTATATTATATAGTGATTTTTGACAGTATGGTAAGAGGGCTACTTTGTAACAGAATTATCACATATGATTGTAAAATTTGAGATGTCTCGATCTTATTGTAGATCAGCTAAATCTGAATCTTTTAGAGTAAGATAAAATTCTTCCGAAAGTCACTGATAAGTATTATGAAATTGCCAGGTTAAAAAATGGGATCATTTGAGTTTGTCATTTTGTTGTCAGAGAATAAATAATGGAGGCACTGTTCTCCATTTGTAATTTTTTTTTTTTTTTTTAGAAAGCTAACTTAAATTTACCTTTCAGTTGAGTGTACGGGGGAAAAATAAAAAAGAAAAACTTGAAGATTTCTTTAAAAATATGGTTAAATCAGCCGATGGTGTAATTGTTTCAGGAGTAAAGGTAAGATTTTATTTAATTATTGGTTTGAGATTTTACTTCTTTTAAAAGGAAGATAGATTGAGATTTCAGATGTGCAGATTATATTGGAGTAAAAGAGAAGTTTGTACAGTAGAATTCTTAGGCTTGGAAAACCAGGCTTCTTGCCATGGGGTGAGAGGTCTGCAGGGTACTTACCCCATACCCTTTGCCTCCAAGCCAGACCATGCTTCAGTTATCTAGAATCCCATACTTTCCTGCTGAAATCCCAAACCTTCTTCCAGGTCTTGTGTGACTTTCTTTGCTAAGCTTATCCTCTAGAGGGTAGGCTGTGTCACTGGTATGGGTACTTCTTGGGTGGTCACAGGGTGACCCCTGGGCAACCAGGTATAGGGAAGGCATAGGGGGAGGTCATTGTGCAAGACGGAATATCCTACCTATGCATATAAGGTCTCTCTGAATTCCTCAAAGAGCTGCACAGTGGGGCAGTAAAACGGACTGCCTCCATTTATATGAAGTTAAGTATTTCCCTAAAGATGTTCTAGGAAGGGTATAGGAATTGATTTATCTGAAGACTCTTACCATTCAAAAATATATTTTAAAAAAGTTAAACATTATTGATCAAAAGCTAAGAAAGAAATAATGCTGCTTTGTCATCACTGCCTTCTTTTAGAGATATGTCTACAACAAAACTTATGTGTGAAGCGCTATTTATTTGATTTTTTGAAGACAGTCAACTGATAACTTGTCAGTTATGTGTTGTGACTGCTTTTTATTAAGGGCTCAGCTTACCTCCATTTTGATGTTCTCCACATTAAGTGTAAACAACTGTCTTGATTATTATTTTTATAATAATATATAATATATAATGACAATCAGTAATGTTAATATATAATAATTGGTAAAGTAATAACTCTAAAATACTGTTTTTGAACATTTATAGTATTGACAGCACATTTTCTTAATTATGACTACAACCTGAAAGTTTTTCCCCCATTTTTACATTTAAGAAAACTCTACAGACTTTAAATACATTTTGTCAATACTAATGTGCTTCTTGCATTTTATTGATATAGGTTTCAAAAATGTCAGGTGAAACTTCTAAAGGGGAGAAAGTACTATTAGTAATTTTTATTTTTAATGTGTATCTACCTTTGCTCCAGAAAAAGATTGTAGGCATTGGCTAATATGGCAGTTGGTCCCATAAAGCTAGTTTCACCAAATTCCCCAAAGCAGTCAAAGAGAGCCCTAATGACTAAGGCCTGGCAGACTTCAGGAATGGCCTATAGACTATGTAGTAGACCAAGAAAAATTGATCAGTCTCCTTCGCATAATGTATTTGTTGAAGAGGCAGAACCTAAGGTAAGAATATGTTTTAGAGTTCAACGTAAGAGCATATGGAGTGCTCTGAGCCTTCAGCTACAAAACCATAGAAGACTTCTTGATGGATAGAAAGGCATGCCTATTAAAGTCTGACCTTAGTGAAATCAGTGTAATAACTTCTTATAGAGGATAGCTGTGCTGTTTTACTGATGATCTTTCATTATAATAATAAAGTAAATTACAATTAGACTAGAGCAAATAAATGTAAAAAGTTCATACTTTCTTTTGATCCCATAGGATGTAGATGATTTCTTTGAGCATGAGCGAACATTCCTTTTAGAATATCATAACCGAGTCAAGGATGCATCTGCTAAATCTGATAGGATGACAAGATCCCACAAAAGTAAGGTTTTTCTCTGGCTAATACTTACACTTTGAAAAAGGAATAATTACAAAGTTACGTTATTTATAGTTTGTAAAAGTCTTGATATAGAACGGAGGTTCTCAAACTGTGGTCCATGAAAACTTGGCTCCAATTCCTTTTAGTAAGTCTGTTATATCAAACTATTTTCATACAGAAGGGATAGTGTGATAGTGTAATGGCACTGGAGCTTTGGGGGTGGGTGAGCTTGCTTCCCAATACTTAAAGACTTGTCTGAGGAGATTGCTGATAATATTAGTGAATGTAGTTTTTGTGATACTGCTTACTGAATTATGTCCACATTTAGAAGAGCTGCATAATTCATTGAACCAATATTTTCTATATGATCAAATGCATGATAATACAGAATCATCATGAATGTAGAAGATCCTTCAAACTGCAAGTTAAATAGATACTATAAACCACTTTATTGAGGTATAATTAATAGTAATAAACTACAATGTTCAAAGTATACAGTTTGATAAGTTTAGACAAAATCTCTGAAATGATCAATATAGTCAAGATAATGATGTATTCGCACCCCAAAATTTCCTTATGGCCCTTGTGATTCCCCCCCCATCCACCACTTTCATTGGCTTTCTTTCTTTCTAGGTTAGTTTTCAATTTCTAGAATTTTATATAGATGGAAACATATAGTATATATTCTTTATCATCTGGCTTTGAGACTCAAAAAAATTATTTTGAAGTTTATCAGCGTTATTGTATATATCAGTTAATTCCTTTTTGTTACTGAGTGGTATTAATTGTATGGTGAACATTTGGGTGTTTATTAACAATAAATAATAGAGTTACCAAATTTTAGTCTTTTCGGTTGATTCTAAAGATTACTGTCTTGTTAGGGAGTGAACACATTTAAAAAGCCTTGTACAATGACTGTTAGTATAAATAGGAATATCCATAATAGGCATGTCTTAGATCTCATTAATAGTAGCAAATATTTATGTAGCACTGTGCTTACTGTTTACCAGATATGTGGTAACATTTACTAACTCATTTTATCATCCAAATAATTATGTGAGGTAGGTATCATGATTATCCCAGGTTAAGTGATATGCCCAGTCATATAGTTGAGAAGCTAGAATTCATCCCCAGGCAGGTTTCTGCACTTAACAAGTGTGCTATACTATCCTTATTCTGAACGAACTAAAAGCATCCATTATAATCCTTTCTCAGTAAGTCCATTGTTCTGTGGTGTGAACTTTAGGAAGAATATTGTATTAAAGTTGAGTATTTTCCTTCCTGATATCCAAGGGTAATGGTGTAACCATTCATGTAGCTTTTTTTTTTTTAAAGATTTTTTTTTTTTTATGCATACAAGATCTGGGGTGTAGACCGGAGGTGTGGGGGGAGGTGAGAGGATTTACCAGACACAGTGTGTAGAGCAGAACAGGTGAGTTAACTGAAATACACTGCTGAGGGGAGCAGCGGGTGAGACAAGAGAGTTCTGCTGTGCCATGTGGGTAGATCCCTGGCCGGGATTGAACTTGTGCTGCAGTGGCTGTGAACAGCTTCACAGTGCTGCGCTTAACCCCTTGCGCCACCAAGGAGGCCCATTCATGTAGCTTTTGAAGCTCCACAGTTCCATTCCTGCCCTAGGTCTTCTCTTTCTAATTCCTACCTATTATACTTCCTAAATAATCTTCAGGTTTGTTAGATTGTCTCTGCACTCATTGTTCCCGCTATCTTGATCCTGACCCCCAGTTTCTGACACAACAGTTACCTAGTTGGTCACCCTGTCTTCTTTGTTTCTCTACTTCTGGTCTAGGTAACAGGGTTTTTAATCTAAAATCTTTATCAGGTTGATTTTACCATCGTTATGATTTTAAAGTGTTTAATAACACTCATTTCCACTTGCTCAGATCCAAGCTTTATCTTGATTTACAAAGAGAATTTTTTTTAAAAAAATTTATGCATACACGAACAGGGCTGCAGGCCAGAGGTGCGGGGGTTTGGTGAAAGGACTCACCAGAGACAGTAGGGAGCAGAACAGGTAGATTTTTTTTTTTTTAAGATTTATTTATTCATGCATACAAGAACCCGGGTACAGGCCAGAGGCGTGGGAGGGTGAGAAGATTCATCAGAGACAGAGCGGTGAACAGAACAAGCAGACTGACTGAAATACACTGCTGAGGGGAGCAGTGGGTGAGACAGGAGAGGTCTGCCACACCAGGTGGAATTCTCGCCGGCCAGCCGGGATCGAACCCGTCCTGCAAAGGCTGCGGACAGCTTCACAGCCCTATGCTCAACCGCCTTCGTCACGAGGGGAGGCCCCAGAACAGGTAGATCTACTGAAATACACTGCTGAGGGGAGCAGCAAGTGAAGACAGGAAAGGTCTGCTGCTCCATTTGGGTTAGCTGCCTGGATGAAGATTGAACTCGAGCTGCAATGGCAACAATAGCTTGATAGTGATGAGACTTAACCCCTTGCGCCACCAGGGAGGCCCTACAAAGACATTTTTTTCCAAAAGATGCTTCCAATTTATTTTTCCATCTTTCAGCTCCATCCTCTTACTGCTGCACTGTGCAGTGCCACAGTCCCATGAGACTCTGAAAACACTGTGCTCTTTTATGTCTGCCTGGTAAATACTCATTTCACAAGCTCCTGTTCATTCTGAGGTGTTTGTAAGTCCTTCCCAGAATTAACTGGGTAGAGTAATCTGTTTCTTCTGTTCCCAAAGTAGTTTGTACCTACTTTGATATAGTAGTGGTCATATTGTAGTATAGTTTTTTGTGTCATTTCCTTCACTGTAGACTTGGGGTGTCATTATATATACACATTACTTGACAGGTTCCCATAAGTATTTTTGAATCAATGAATAAAGTATTAAATCCTTAAAACTTTTTCCATAGGTGCTGCAGACGATTACAATAGAATTGGTTCTTCATTATATACTTTAGGAACTCAGGATTCTACAGATATATGCAAGTAAGGATTCTGACTTAAAGTTAAATGTAGCAACTCTCTGCCTGCATGTGTCTATGCAGGCATCTCTCTCTTTCCTTTCTTTGTCTTTCCTTGCCCTGTTAAAAAATAAATAAAAAACTTAAGATACAAATAAAATTTGTTGGTGACCTGGGCACATGCCAGTACTTATGACCCACTAGCCATTTTGGGATATTTTTGTCAAAACACTTTGATAATAAGGAACTTCTTTATAAACTTATGCCAGTGTCATTTTTTTCGCCCACCTTTCTTTCAGATCACAGAAATAAAAATGGACTCTCATAATTTTAACATTTACAAAGTTTTATTTAATGAAAATGTGCTGGTTTGTATGTTGGGCAGGAGGAAAGACAATTTATGTCAAAATGTTTTTAGGTTTTAACAAAGCTTATTATAGATGCGATGCTATTTTACAATTAGTATATATGTGTGCATAGGCATTTCATTAAAGGCTAGATTGACTTACAGTAAAATTTTATACTTTTATCCACTGGAACTTTTAAAAGAGGCCTGCTACTCTAGTTTTTGTTGCTTAGTGAATCTTACAGTTTAGCAATCTTAGGGTGACTGGATGGGAAAAGTATGCATGTTCATGTAGAAAAACTCTTTTGAAAGTTTGTTTACACTGCTGTCTTTTATTTACTTTATCCTAGTTTTCCACTTTAATGATAGTGAATCTTAGTTGCTCCTGTAATATTGTTTAAATATAGTTGTTCATTGAAAAGTAATTCAAACATGTTTTTAAAAACATTTTAAGTGAGAAAACTAAAATGTCCATAGTTTTCTCCAAATCACATCCTTGATTTTTTTTTTTCCTAGTATATCCAGTTTCAGTAAAAACCTCCAACTTTTTCCACAAAGCGAGATACCATAGTTTATACTAATCAACATGGCTACCTTCCCAGAGTAAGCTCTTAAATCTTTGGTAAAATAAAAGTCAGTCTTGCCATGTGTTGTGTGACACAAACCTGTTAAAGCAAGTTCTCTTCAGTGAAGCCAAGTTCACAGAATCATGTTTTTGCTCTCAATAATTTTTGTCCTAAGCCAAATAAAATGTCATCTGTTATGACATATTTTACAAACTTGAGTAGTTTGGCATTGGGATTTTTTACTTGGTGGCAATGTTTGAGAGATAGTTAAAAGTAGAAGTGAATTTTGAGATAAAAAGTAGTTATTTCTCTTTTTTCTCAAAATCAAGCAACTCTAATTTGTAAATGTTTAAAATAGAACTGTGAGATAACAGAGTTTAGCTCTGAGATAACTGATTAACAACTGTTCCTAATGTCAGTGCTATCCTTTTAAGTCAGCCTTTCGTGTCTTTGGATGTGAATGTTAAATACTTCTCTATTAATTTTGAAGGTATATGGGCTTTATTTGGTATTCTGTGGCATTTGACTAAAGAATACCAAAGAATTTTTAAGTTTAATGTATGACTTAGATTGTTATCTTCAAGCAAGTTTTTCTGTAACAACAGATTTCAATTAATGTTATGAGAGTAGAAGAACAGAGAGATTATTGTTGAACTAAAATGAAGTCTGCACTGAAAAAGACTATTAAATAGTAGTGTAATAAGAAAGGAATGTTCATTATTAGTTTGGTTTGGGGCCATAGTCTCTGAATATTTAAAAAGGAAACTTATTTCCAAGGTAGCTTCTGATGAAATATTATTCCTTTCCAGGTTTTTTCTCAAAGTTTCAGAACTGTTCGATAAAACAAGAGTAAGTACTATTAATTAACCTTTGAGGGGGCTCTAAATCTCTGCATACAGTGGTATTTTTTTTTATTTATTTGTTTGTTTGTTTATACATGCACTGGGTTCAGTCAGAAGCACGGGAGGGTGAGAGAATTCACCAGAGCCAGAGCAGGGAGCAGAACAGGCAGAAGGACCGAGGTACACTGCTGAGGGGAGCAGCGGGCGGCAGGAGAGGTCTGCGCGCCATGCGGGACCCTCCTCCGGTGGCCGGGGAGCAGCCGGGGATCGAACGGGCGCCACAGAGGCCGCGGGCAGCTTCGCAACCCAGCGCTCAACCGCTGCGCCACCAGGGAGGCCCTACAGTGGTATTTAAATTGTTGCTTTGTTTATTAAGGAAGATGAGTTATACTTTATGAAGGTAAAGAGACAGATTTAGATTTGAAAATTTGAAATTTTTCCAGAGATTTCAGTATTTCTTTTCTTTTTTTAAAGATTTGTTTATTTATGCATACAAGAGCTGGGCTACAGGCTAGAGACACAGGGGGTGAGAAGACTCACCAGAGACAGAGCCGGAAACAGAACAGGCAGACTGACTGAAACACACTGCTGAGGGGAGCAGCAGGCAAGACAGGAGAGGTCTGCTTCACCATGTGAGTTGTTCCTTGGCCAGCCAGGGATCAAACTCATGCTGCAGAGGCTGTAGATTGCTTCACAGTGCAGTACTTAACCCCTACGCCACCAGGGAGGCCTGAGATTTCAGTATTTCTATAAAAGTTCATGTTCTTGATCAGAAAACATGTTCATTATGGAGATTGCATTGAATTGTATGAAAAGCAGTCCTTTACTGGGGCTTTGTAAACTAAAAGGTAGTTTTAGATCATTGTTGCTTTACTGAGTCTTGCTTTTGATCCTGGAATGGGTATCTGATCACATTCTGATGTAGTGGGTGGCGGGGGAAATCCCTGCACAAGCAGCAGTTCTCCAGACATTAACTGTGTATCCCATAATTTAACTCAGTTCTGACACAGTCTATCTGGAAGTAGCATCAAATTCCACAGATAAAAGACTCAGTCTCCCAAGACCACCCTCTACTCCAAATGCCAGTCCCAAGACCAGGTAGTTATCTGTAAATCAGGGGTTCCCAGGACTTCCTCCTCAAGTTCAATATGCTACAGCTGCTCACAGAACTCAGAGAAATGTTTATTTAATAGATTGCTGATTTATTATAAAAGGATATGACTCTGGAACAGCCAGATGGAAGAGATACATAGGGCAAGGAATGGGGAAAGGGTGCAGAACCTCCTTGTTCTTTCCAGGCACACTACTCTCCATGTTCTTTTCCAGGCACAGTACTCTACCCAGAAGCTTTGTGAACCTGGTTCTTTTGAGTTTTTATGGAGACTTTGTTATATAGATATGAATGAATAATTGGCCTTAACAGTTGAACTCAGTGACCAACCCCTCTTCCACCTCTGGGCTATCGACAGAAAGTTCCAACTCTCTAATCACATGGTTGGTTCTCCTAGTAATCACCTATATTTAGTTACTTCCAAGAATTACCTTATTTGGGCCTCCCCGGTGGTACAGCGGGTTCATTCTGCCGGCACTGTGAAGCTCTCCTCAGCCTCTGCAGCACGGGTTCAATTCCTGGCTGGCCAGGGAGATTCCCACATGGTGTGGCAAACCTCTCCTGTCTCACCTGCTGCTCCCCTCAGCAGTGCTTTTGGTCTGTCTGCCTGTTCTGCTCCCCACTCTGTCTCTGGTGAATCTTCTCACCCTCCCATGCCTCTGGCCTATACCCCAGCTATTGTAAATTAAAAAAAAAAAAAAAGATTTACCTCATTTGCTTAGCAAAAAATACCTTTATCACGCTCAATATTTAAGAAGTTCCAAGGGTTTTGGGAGCTGTGAACCAGGGACTGTGGCTTGAAACCAGATATACATGATATATTTTGATAATCTGAATGACCAAAATATATTTTTCTTATAAATAACAATATCTCAATCCCCCATGACACACTGGTTTAAAAGTGACTTGTATCAATATGAGGCAAGTATACAACTGCAGAAAGGTTGTATTCATAAAGCAATAATTTAATATTGACATAGTCTTGTTTTTCAGGGATCTGTCCTATACATAATAATTTAATTAGATGTTTAATGGTACTTAGATAAGAGTGTTATTGGCTCCATTGTAGAAAGTGTCAGTTAAGTGATAAGTAGTGGAGACAAGTAAAGGAAAAGAAGATACTCTCTCACAAAGGAAGAAGTCCTTAAGTATGTGTTATTATACTGGGATCTATGATAGCCCATTTTTTTCTGCCTTTGATACCATTGAGCATTTTCTGGGAAGATGTAGTTATTTTTCTGTGCATTTGCATTAAAAGATCACACTCCCAGACTTCAAACTATACTACAAAGCCATAATCATCAAAACTGCATGGTATTGGAACAAGAACAGACATACAGACCAATGGAATCGAATAGAAAATCCAGAAATAAACCCACAGATTTATGGTCAACTAATCTTTGACAAAGGAGCAAAGACTATGCATTGGAGCAAAGAAAGTTTGTTCAATAAATGGTGCTGGGAAAACTGGGTCGCTACATGCAAAAGAATGAAGCTTGACCACTACCTCACACCATACACAAAAATCAACTCAAAATGGATTAAAGAACTAGACATAAGACCTGAAACCATAAAATACATAGAAGGAAATATAGGCGAAACACTACGGGATTTGCACATCAAAGACATCTTTACAGACACATCACCCAAAGCAGTGATAGTGAAGAGAAAGATAAACAGCTGGGACTACATCAAATTAAAGAGCTTCTGCACAGCAAAAGAGACAATAACAAAAACAAAGAGAAACCCCACCAACTGGGAGAACATTTTTGCACCCAACACTAATGATAAAGGACTGATCACAAAAATCTGCAAAGAGCTGATGAGACTCAGCAACAACAAAGAAAATAATCCAGTCAAAAAATGGGCAGAAGAGCTAAAAAGAAACTTCTCTGAAGAGGAAATGCAAATGGCCAACAGACATATGAAAAAATGTTCAACATCACTTGTAATCAGGGAAATGCAAATCAAAACTACCATGAGATACCATCTCACACCAGTGAGAATGGCACATATTAAAAAAACTAGCAACAACAAATGTTGGCGAGGATGTGGAGAAAAAGGAACTCTTGTGCACTGTTGGTGGGAGTGCAAACTGGTCCAACCACTATGGAGAGCTGTGTGGAGATTTCTGGACCTACTAAACATAGAGCTTCCATATGATCCAGCAATTCCACTCCTAGGTATTTACCCAAAGGACACAGAAACATCAATTCCAAAGAGCACCTGCACTCCTATGTTTATAGCAGCACTGTTTACAATAGCTAAGCTTTGGAAACAACCCAAATGCCCAAAAATAGATGACTGGATCAAGAAGATGTGGTACATATATACCATGGAATATTACTCAGCATTCAAAAAAGATAAACACATGCAATTTGCAGCAACATGGATGGCACTGGAAGGGATCATGCTCAGCGAAATAAGCCAAAAAGAAAAAGAAAAATACCGGATGGTCTCACTCATAGCAGGAATCTAGAAAACTTAAATAAGGGACCAGGAAAATGAATATAAGAAAGTGAAAATCAAAATCAACAAAAAAACTATGAACCAGAGACACTTTTTGGGGGGTGGGGGGCGGGAGGGGAAGGATTGGGGTCAGAATGGGGCGTTTGCAATTGTATGGGGGAATATAAAAATAAAATTTAATAAAAAAAAAAAAAAAAAAAAAAAAAAAAAGAATAGGGATCTGGGCCTCCCTGGTGGCGCAGCGGTTGAGTGCTGGGTTGCGAAGCTGCCCTCAGCCTCTGCAGCGCCGGTTCGATCCCCGGCCACCGGCGAGTGTCCCACATGGTGCGCAGACCTCTCCTGCCACCCGCTGCTCCCCTCAGCAGTGTATTTCGTCAGTCTGCCTGCTCTGCTCCCTGCTCTGGCTCTGGTGGATTCACTCACCCTCCCGCGCTTCTGACTGTACCCAGTGCTTATATAAATAAATCTTACAAAAAAAAAAAAAGAATAGGGATCTGTCACAAAATAGCCTTTTTAATTGTAGCCCATGTACAAGAGATTTATTACAAAGAAAAAAGAGGAAGGAACAGGAGTGAAAAGGAAGGGCCTTCGGTAACAATACCAGTTTACACCTGCGAAAGGAGAAAGCAGGAGGACTTTGTGGGAAGTCTCAGACTATTGTGCAGTTCTAAGAAAATTTTGTCCCTTGCCCTTTTTTTAAGATGTATTTATTTTTCTATAAGAACTGGGGTACAGTCCAGATGCACGGGGGCGGGGGTGGTGAGAGGATTCACCAGAGATGGAGTGGGGATAGAACAGGCAGACTGATGAAATACACTGCTGAGGGGAGCAGCGGGCGAGACAGGAGAGGTCTGCTTCTCCATGTGGGATACTTGCTGGCTGGCCAGGATCGAACCTACACTTCAGAGGCTGCGGGACAGCTTCACAGTGCGGCGCTCATCCACCTGCGCCACCAGGGAGGCCCTGTCCCTCGCTTTTAAAAGGGGAGTCCCTGATCCAGAGTTGTCCATTAGAAGAGTTCTACATCAAGTAAGAGTAGCCTGATACCACGACCCTGTTCTCTTGTCATTCACTGGGTATAACCTAGACGAGGAGGGAAGGATAGAACATAACCCTGATGCAAACTTCTGGATCCAGAGAGATTGCAGTGGGAGCTGTAAGTCAACTATGCTCCCCTCATGTAGCAATCCTTATTTATAAGGATTATAATAACCACAATCCTTATTTTTTTAATGCTTCATGTTGTTCTTGCTATTATTGATATGAATGATGATCCTAAAATCAGTAGCATAAAGCAACAACCATTTTATTATGAATGTTAGGGTCAGGAATTCAGCAGAGATGGCTTGCTTCTGCTCTACAGTGTGTGGGACCTCAACTGGTAGACATTAGTTCTGGGAACTGCAATTATTTGAAGCTCTTCTACTCATATTTCTTGGGGTCAGTACTAGCTATCATCTGAGACTTCGAGGATTGTTGGTTGGAGTTCCTACTGTGACCTTTCCAAAGAACTGCTTAGGCTTCCTCACAGTATGAAGGGTAGTTTCCAAAAGATGGAAGTGGAAGCTGCTCGTTTTATAAGACCTGGGCCTGGAAATGAATGCAGAATCACTTCTATACTGGTCAAGCAGTCTTAGAGCCCAGATTCAAGGGGAAGGGAACACATTCTCTACTTCTTAATGGAAGGAGAAAAGCCATATGTAAAAATAGCCAACACCTTTCTAGTATGTTATTAAGTTATCTTAAGTCAATTTTGAATGTGTTCTTTGTCTATGTTCTCATCTGTTAAGAAGTTCCATAAGGGGCTTTCCTGGTGGCACAAGGGGTTAAGTGTTAGCACTGTGAAGCTATCATCAGCTACTGCAGCATGAGTTCGAGCCCCAGCCAGCCAGGGAGCTGACCCACATGGAGCAGCAGACCTTTCCTATCTCGCCTGCTGCTCCCCTCATCAGTGTATTTTAGTCAGTCCACCTGTTGTGCTCCCCACTCTCTCTCTCACCCTAACACCCCTGGCCTATACCCGTTCTAGTATGTATTAATAAATAAACCTTTTTTTTTTTTTTTTTTTTTAAAGATTTATTTATTTATTTATACAAGCACTGGGTACAGTCAGAAGTGCGGGAGGGTGAGAGAATTCACCAGAGTCAGAGCGGGGAGCAGAGCAGGCAGAGGGGCCGAAGTACACTGCTGAGGGGAGCAGCGGGCGGCAGGAGAGGTCTGCGCGCCATGTGGGACCCTCCTCCAGTGGCCAGGGAGCAGCCTGGGATCGAACCGGCACTGCGGAGGCTGCAGGCAGCTTCGCAACCCAGCGCTCAACCACTGCGCCACCGGGGAGGCCCATAAATAAACCTTTTTTTAAAAAAAGTTCCGTTACTTTATTTCTCCATAAATAATGTTTTGGGGTTTTTTTTTAAGATTTATTTGTTTATGTACACAAGAATTGGGGTATAGGGCAGAGGTGCAGGGAGATGAGAGGATTCACCTGAGATAAAGTGGGGAGCAGAACAGGTGGATCTACTGAAATATACTGGTGAGGGGAGCAGCGGGCAAAACAGGAGAGGTCTGTGCCATGCCATGTGGGTCAGCTCCCTGGTCAGAGATCAAACTCATGCCACAGAGGCTAGCGATAACTTGATAGCACTGAGATTTAACCCCTGTGCCACAAGGGAGGCTCCATAAATAATATTTTCTAAGATGATTCAACTTTTTTCTAACTTTTCAATAAGATGTTATACAAATAAGAAAGTAGCACATATCAGACGTGTACAACCCAGTGATTTTACACACACATAATCAACACCTAGATCAGGAAATAGAACATTATCAGCAACTCAGTTGTCTTGCCCCTTTCCTACACAAACCTTTCAAGTCACTCGTGCAGGGGTAATCACTCTTTTAACAGCAAAGATTAGTTTTACTTTCATATTTCATATAAACGCATTATGCAATATGTATTCTTACATGTCTGGTGTCATTTACTCAACATTGTGTTCCGAAGATTTATTTCATGTTGCTGGTAGGTATAGTTCCTTCATTGTTACTGCTGTATACTTGCTGTATAATGTATTTTTTTTTTTTTTTTGCAAGACTACCTAAATTTATTTGTTCTGTTGTGCTAGTCATTGGATAGCTTTTAGTTTGAGCCTCCTTACAAATAGTACTGCTGAGACCATTCTTCTTCAGCTGAAACATAAGTATGTATATATTTCACACTAACAGGGAAGTTGCATGAATAGCACAAAGAATACCTATACATAATCACCTGGATTTCCTGAATGTTAACATTTTCTGCTTTGCTGTAAGCGTTTCTATTTCAAAAAGTCTGTATTAGTTTTTGTTTTCTGCCTTTTACACACAGCTCTTCTTTTTAAAGATAGGAATAAATTTTTATGTAGCCGATATGATTATCAGTGATTCCCCTTACTGTCACCAAATATCCAGTATTCAGTTGTTCCCAGGTGTCTCATAAGTGGTTTTTACAATGGTATTTATTTGAGTCAGGATACAAACAAGATGTCCATGTTGCCTCTGGTTGCTGTGGTATATCTTTATTTTCTGTCCTCCAGATTGAAGATTTCTTAATGCTTTAGTCTAACATGACTATTTCCCATTCCACCCTATCCCAAATTCTATCCTAGCTAAAATTTACTACATCCGTTTATAACTCTTCAAGCACATTTTGTTAATATATTGGCTATGTTTTCTGGTTGTCCTAGGCAATAAGTTTGGTTTAAGTATATAGTCTACCATTGCTAGCCTTTATTACTTAAAAATTATATGTACGGAACAATTGCCAGTGGTATGAATAAAGAGGTAAGGGAAGTTGAAAGATGATAGTGAAACTCAGTATAGTCAACTTGGGTCACATAGAGTCCTTTATTAATTCACTAATATCTTTTTCTCTATCATTTTTGTTAGGGTTATGAAGAAACACAACACTAGAGACAGATGCAACTTTTTAATAGTAATTAAAAAGAAAATACTGAGAGTAAAATGTAAATGCTGTGATTAAATACCCAATTTTCCTCCCCTTTTCAGAAAATAGAAGCACGGGTGTCTGCTGATGAGGACCTCAAGCTTTCTGACCTTTTAAAATACTACTTAAGAGAATCTCAAGCTGCTAAGGTAACTTTATAATTCACTGTTTTTTTTTGAAATAGCTCTTTATTTTATTTAAATTTTATTTTTATATTCCCCGTACAATTACAACCCCCTTATTTTGACCCCAATTCCTCCTTCCCCCCACCCCATTCCCCCATAGAGTGTCTCTGGTTCATAGTTGTTTGTTGATTTTGATTTTTACTTTCTTATAGTTACTCTTTTTCCTGGTCCCTTATTTAAGTTTTCTAGATTCCTGCTATGAGTGAGACCATCCGGTATTTTTCTTTTTCTTTCTGGCTTATTTTGCTGAGCATGATCCCTTCCAGCTCCATCCATGTTGCTGCAAATTGCATGTGTTTATCTTTTTTGAATGCTGAGTAATATTCCATAGTGTATATGAACCACATCTTCTTGATCCAGTCATCTATTTTTGAGCATTTGGGTTGTTTCCAAAGCTTAGCTATTGTAAATAGTGCTGCTGTAAACATAGGGGTGCAGGTGCTCTTTGGAGTTGATGTTTCTGTGTCCTTTTGGTAAATACCTAGGAGTGGAATTGCTGGATCATATGGAAGGTCTATGTTTAGTAGGTCAAGAAATCTCTACACAGCTCTCCATAGTGGTTGGACCAGTTTGCGCTCCCACCAACAGTGCAGAAGAGTTCCTTTTTCTCTACAACCTCGCCAACATTTGTTGTTGCTAGTTTTTTTAATATGTGCCATTCTCACTGGTGTAAGATGGTATCTCATGGTAGTTTTGATTTGCATTTCCCTGATGACAAGTGATGTTGAACATTTTTTCATAAGCCTGTTGGCCATTTGCATTTCCTCTTCAGAGAAGTTTCCTTTTAGCTCTTCTGCCCATTTTTTGACTGGATTATTTTCTTTGTTTTTGTTGAGTCTCATCAGCTCTTTGTAGATTTTTGTGATCGGTCCTTTATCATTAGTGTTGTGTGCAAAAATGTTCCCCAGTCGGTGGGGTTTCTCTTTGTTTTTGTTATTGTCTCTTTTGCTGTGCAGAAGCTCTTTAATTTGATGTAGTCCCAGCTGTTTATCTTTGCCTTCACTATCACTGCTTTGGGTGATAGTAGTGTTTCGTCTATATTTGTAGTGTTTCGTCTATATTTATTATGTAGTGTTTCGTCTATATTTTGTAGTGTTTCGTCTATATTTCCTTCTATGGATTTTATGGTTTCAGGTCTTATTTCTAGTTCTTTAATCCATTTTGAGTTGGTTTTTGTGCATGGTGTTAGGTAGTAGTCAAGCTTCATTCTTTTGCATGTAGCGACATAGTTTTCCCAGCACCATTTATTGAACAAACTTTCTTTGCTCCAATGCATATTCTTTGCTCCTTTGTCGAAGATTAGTTGACCATAAATCTGTGTGTTTATTTCTGGATTTTCTATTCGATTCCAGCTGTGTGTCTGTTCTTGTTCCAATACCCTGCAGTTTTGATGATTATGGCTTTGTAGTATAGTTTGAAATAGCTCTTTAACAAAAAGCCATCTCTTTAGAAGTTGTTAGACTTGAAATTGTTGAAGAGGATATATCTCTTGGTTCTAAATTACATTTTCTTTTTAAAATTTATTTATTTATGCATATAAGAGTTGGGGTACAGGCCAGAGATGCGGGGGTTGAGAGGATTCACCAGAGACACAGTGGGAAACAGAGCAGGCAGACTGACCAGAATACACTGCTGAGGGGAACAGCAGGCGAGACAGGAGAGGTCTGCTTCGCCCCTGGCCCGCCGGGGATTGAACTCATGCTGCAGAGGCTGCAGATTGCTTCATAGTGCAGTGCTTAACCCGTTACACCACTAGGGAGGCCCCTAAATTACATTTTCAAGTGTGAATGATTTTTTTCCTCCTTTTAGCTATTATTAGTTAGAAAACCCTACATAAAAGATTTCCTTTAAAATTTCTGATACAATATAGTCTGAAACTTTTTTTTTAGTTTTATTTTTATTTATTTATGCATACAAGACCTAGGGTCTAGGCCAGAGGTGCAGGAGGTGAAAGGATTCACCAGAGACAGAGTTTGGAGCAAAACATGCAGATCCACTGAAATACGCTGCTGAGGGAAGCACCAGGCGAGACAGGAGAGGTCTGCTACATCATTGGATTAGCTCCCTGGGCAGGAATTGAACTCATTCTGCAGTGGCTGGCGATGGCTTGATAATGTTGAGACTTTAAAAACCCTTTGCCAACAGGAAGGCCATGCACATTTTTTAAAAATGTGCATTGTTGGGCCTCCCCTGGTGGCGCAGATGGTTGAGCACCGCGCTCTGAGGCTGTCCACGGCCTCTGTAGCTCAGGTTTGATCCAGGCCAGCCGGCAAGATGCCACATGGCACAGCAGACCTCTCCTGTCTCGTCTGCTGCTCCCATCAGCAGTGTGTTTCAGTCAGTCTGCCTGTTCTGTTCCCCGCTCTGTCTCTGGTGAATCCTCTCACCCTCTTGTACATCTGGTCTTGTATAAATATATAAAAATCTTAAAAAAAAAAAAGAAAGAAAGAATGGGCCTCCCAGGTGACGCAGGGGTTGAGCACTGAGTTGTGAAGCTGCCCGCAGCTTCTGCAGCGCCGGTTCAATCCCCAGCCGCTGGGTGAGGGTCCCACATGGCGCGCAGACTTTTCCTGCCTCCCGCTGTTCCCCTCAGCAGTGTACTTCGGTCCTTCTGCCTGTTCTGCTCCCCAATCTGGCTCTGGTGAATTCTCTCACCCTCCCGCACTTCTGACTGTATCCAGTGCTTATATAAATAAATAAATAAATCTTTTTAAAAAAAAAGAAAGAAAGAAAATGTAACCTTTCCTCTTTAAAAAAAAAAATAAACAAGTGTGGGTTTTTTTTTTTTAAAGATTTATTTTATTGGGGCCTCCCTAGTGGCACAAGGGGTTAAGCACAGCACTGTGAAGCTATCTGCAGCCTCTGCAGCACAAATTCAATCCCCAGCCGGCCAGGGAGCAACCCACATGGTCCAGCAGATCTCTCCTGTCTCAACTGCTGCTCCCCTCAGCAGTGTATTTCAGTCAGTCCGCCTGTTCTGTTCCCCACACTGTCTCTGGTGAATCCTCTCACCCCCCACACCTCTGGCCTGTACCCCATATTTATTTATGCATACAAGAGCTAGAGTGTAGGGCAGAGGTGAGGGAGGGTGAGAGGATTCACCAGAGACAGTGTGGGGAACAGAACAGGCAGATCTGCTGAAACAGACTACTGCGGGGAGCAGCAGGTGAAATAGGAGAGGTCTGCTGCGCCACGTGGGTTAGCTTCCTGGCTGGGTATTGAACTCGTGCTACAGTGGCTGTCGATAGCTTCATAGTGCTGAGACTTAACCCGTTGCATCATCAGGAAGGCCCCTAAAAATGTGAAATGTGTTTTTAATTTCCAATTTTATTTGTTCATTCTTGGTGTATAAAGAAAGTTATTGGCTTTTGTGTATTAGTATACCCTACAACCTTTTTATACTCATTTATTACTTTCAGGAGTTTTTTGTTTGATCCTTTTAAATTTCTACATAAGCATTTTATGTCATGTGAACAAAGATAGTAAGAGCTAAAATTATAAAATTTTTAGAAGAAAACAAACAAATCTTGCCACCTTGGATTAGGTTTCGATTTTTTCAGTGATACCAGAAGCACAACAACCAAAGAAAAGTAACAAATTGCATTTTGTTAAATTAAAGACTTGTTGGGCCTCCCTGATGGTGCAGGGATTAATTCTCAGCATTATGAAGCTATAGGCAGCCACTGCAACGCGGTTCAATCTCAGCCAGGGAGCTAACCCACATGGCACGGGACACCTCTCCTGTCTCACCCGCTGCTCCCCCCATTAGTGTATTTCAGTCGATCTGCCAGCTCTGCTCCCCACTCTGTCTGTGGTGAATCCTCTTGCCCCCCACACCTCTAAGTAATGAACTATGACAGAGAAATTAAAACTTGTTAAAACAAAAACTTGTACCCAATGTTCATATAGCATTATTCAAAATATGTGGTATATCCATACCATAAAATATTTAACGATAAAATAATGAATTACTGATCCATGCCATAACATAGATGTACTTAGAACTTCATTATGAGTTTAAAAAACTAGACACTGGGCCTCCCCGGTGGCGCAGTGGTTGAGCGCTGGGTTGCGAAGCTGCCCGCAGCCTCTGCAGCGCCGGTTCAATCCCCGGCTGCTCCCCGGCCACCAGAGGAGGGTCCCACATGGCGCTCAGACCTCTCCTGCTGCCCGCTGCCCCCCTCAGCAGTGTACTTCGGTCCCTCTGCCTGCTCTGCTCCCCGCTCTGGCTCTGGTGAATTCTCTCACCCTCCTGCACTTCTGACTGTACCCAGTGCATATATAAACAAACAAACAAACAAACAAACAAATAAATAAAAAATGTTCCCACCACAAAAAAAATATTATAAAAAACTAGACACCAAAGACCACCTATTATATGATTCCATTTTTAAAGAAATATTCAAAATAGGGTTAATCTGTAGAGGCAAAAAGCAGAGTGATATTTGGTGGGGGGCGGGAGGGAGTGGTCTTGCTTTGGGTGAAAATGGAGATCAACTGCTAATGAATATGGTGTTTTTGGAAGAGGGGCAACGGAAATATCCTAAAATTGATTGTAGCAGTGGCTATCCAACTCTGTGAGCATATTAAAATCCATTGAATTTTGCACTTTGAATAAGTTATATGGTGTACGAATAGTATCTCAATTAAATTTTAAAAATTAGAATAGCTGGCATGTAGTATTCACTGTATAAATGTTAGCTCTAATGATCAGCGGTGGGATAGTGGGAGATGTCTGGGGTGAGTGTTAACCTCTGGAAATATGCAGCATGTATTATTGTAAAGCATTGTGTTGTTTATAGGATCTCCTCTATCGAAGATCTAGATCCCTAGTGGATTATGAAAATGCTAATAAAGCACTGGATAAGGCAAGAGCAAAAAATAAAGATGTTCTACAGGCAGAAACATCCCAACAAATGTGTTGTCAGAAATTTGAAAAAATATCTGAATCTGCAAAACAAGGTACTTTCATATTAGCCTTTATCAGAGGGTATGATGTAAAGTATT
Organism: Talpa occidentalis; assembly: GCF_014898055.3. Taxonomy (NCBI): domain Eukaryota; kingdom Metazoa; phylum Chordata; class Mammalia; order Eulipotyphla; family Talpidae; genus Talpa; species Talpa occidentalis. The sequence continues at coordinate 50,471,528 of NW_023601104.1, read as the reverse complement.
ATGTAAATTAAATAATTAATCCTGACTCTTTTGTTCACAGAACTTATAGATTTTAAAACAAGAAGAGTTGCTGCATTCAGAAAAAATTTAGTGGAACTGGCAGAATTAGAACTGAAGCATGCAAAGGTAGTATCATATTAAATAAAGATTTAATAATAATTAAGTGACTTATAATAACACCTATCATGTTTCTGATGATCAGCTTGGTTTTTGTTTGTTTTTTAATTTTTGTATAGAAGAACTAGGGTGTAGGCCAGAGGTGTGGAGGGGTTGGGGCAGGAAGGGGTATGAGAGGATTCACCAGAGACACAGTGGGGAGCAGAACAGGCAGGTTACTGAAATACACTGCTGAGGGGAGCAAGGGGTGAGACAGGAGAGATGTGGTGCGCCATGTGGATCACCTCCCTGACCAGTGATCGAACTCATGCTGCAGTCAGTGGCTGCAGATAGCTTCATAGTGCTTCAACTTAACCCCTTGCCCCATCAGAGGCCACTGTTTTGTTCTTTTTAAAAAGATCATAGGGCCTCCCCTGGTGGTGCAAGCGGTTGGGTGCAGTGCTATGAAGCTGTCCCGCAGCCTCTGCAGCGCCTTTTGATGCAGCCTCTGCAGCGCCTTTTGATCCCAGCAGGCCAGTGGGGGTCCCACATGGCACTGCGGACCTCTCTTGCTGTGCCTGCTGCTCCCCTCAGCAGTGTATGTCGTCAGTCTGCCTCTTTTGTTCCCCACTCTGTCTCTGGTGAATCCTCCCACCCGTCTGGCCTGTACCCCGATTCTTGTATAAAGAAATAAATAAATCTTTAAGAAAAAAAATAAATAAAAAGATCATAAAGTATCAAAGATTTTGTTAGAAATCAAACAAACTGTGGCCCTTCTGCTTTTTGTGTAGCCTGTGTGCCAGGAAGGGTGTTCATATTTTTAAATGGTTGTAAAAAGACAGCAAAAGAATAATATTTCATGATATGTGATAATTATATGAAATTATATTTAACCTATAAATAAGAATATAGCCACACTTATTAATTAATGCTTTGTCTGTGGTTGCTTTCACACTGCTATGGAAACATTGAGACCGAATGTCTTTCAAAGTCTGAAATGTTTACTCTTTTTTTTTTTTTTTTTTTTTCAATTTTAATTACAGTATATTATAGTTCTATTTTATTTTTGTTAGCCTCTTATTGTGCTTAGTTTATAAATTCAACTTTAAATAGGTATGTATAAGAAAAAAACAAGTAGGGTTTAGTGCTGTGGTTTTAGGCATCCACTGGGGGTCTTGGAACATATCTCTTGCAGATAAGTGGGGAGGGACAGCCTTGTGGACTTACTGTTAACCATTTTGGAGGTAATTTTAATTGTTTTTTTTTTTTTTTTATGGTAATTATTCCTGTTTAATTTTTAAAAGGAAAGTGAATATGTAATAAATGCAGTTTGTTTTCAAATTAGGTATGCAACGCACTTAGCTCAGTGCCTGGTCCATAACAACCATAATTAATTCAACCAATATTTATGGAGTCTCCACTCAGTGCTAAGCATGATTCAGAGTGTTGAAGATATAGTAATTAGTAAAAGACACAAAAATTCCTGCCTAATTGAACTCACAGTCTAGTGACAACAATAATGTTAATAAAAATGCTTACAATTAATTAGCATATGAACTAATATGAATTTATATGGCCCCCAACTTATGATGGTTCAATTAACTATTTTCAACTATGCAATGGTGCAAAAGAGGTGTGCATTCAGTAGAAATTGCACAAAGAAATTTGAATTTTGATATTTTCCTGGGCTAAAGCTATGTAGAGTGATCTCTGATGATGCTGGCAATGGTTGCGAGCCACAGCTCGAGTCAGCCTTGAAATCATGAAGGGAAACAGCCTTCTGGACTTTATTTATTTATTTATTTATTTTATTTTTATTTTTATTTATTTATTTATTTATTTTTTTATTAGATAATAAATTTTATTGTTATATTCCCCATACAATTGCAGCCCCCCCATTCTGATCCCAATCCCTCCCCTCCCGCCCCCGCCCCCCTAAAAGTGTCTCTGGTTCATAGTTTTTTGCTGATTTTGATTTTCACTTTCTTATAGTTATTCATTTTCCTGGTCCCTTATTTAAGTTTTCTAGATTCCTGCTATGAGTGAGACCATCCGGTATTTTTCTTTTTCTTTTTGGCTTATTTCACTGAGCATGATCCCTTCCAGCGCCATCCATGTTGCTGCAAATTGCATGTGTTTATCTTTTTTGAATGCTGAGTAATATTCCATGGTATATATGTACCACATCTTCTTGATCCAGTCATCTATTTTTGGGCATTTGGGTTGTTTCCAAAGCTTAGCTATTGTAAACAGTGCTGCTATAAACATAGGGGTGCAGGTGTTCTTTGGAATTGATGTTTCTGTGTCCTTTGGGTAAATTCCTAGGAGTGGAATTGCTGGATCATATGGAAGCTCTATGTTTAGTAGGTCCAGAAATCTCCACACAGCTTTCCACAGTGGTTGGACCAGTTTGCACTCCCACCAACAGTGCAGAAGAGTTCCTTTTTCTCCACACCCTCGCCAACATGAAATGTTTACTCTTTAGCCCTCTACAGAAAGAGTTTTCTAACCTCTACTGTGGATACATGCCTTCCTCTGATTTTCCATATTCTGTACTTCAAATCTTGTCTAAAATGAATTCTGTCTTCAGATTTCAAAAGCTCTTTTATTCCAATGACTCTCAAATGGAGGTGATTTTGCCTCCCAAGAGACATTTAGCAATGTCTGGAAACATTGTGGTTGTCATACTGCAGGTGAGGATTATATGGACAAAAAAAAGTCAAGGAGTGTGAGGTTGAGAAATCTTTCTCTGTTGTCTAAGATATCCCAGAATCCACAAAAATTATTCCCAAGACTAGATACTAGTAGGTTTACAATAAGGTGCTTACTGTTTTGTATTTCATTTATTATAATTGGCATATGTGGGGCCTCCCTGGTGGTGCAAGGGGTTAAGCACCGCACTATGAAGCTATCTGAAGCCTCTGCAGCACGAGTTCGATCCCTGGCCAGCCAGGGAGCAACCCACATGGCACAGCAGACCTCTCCTGTCTTGCCCGCTGCTCCCCTCAGCAGTGTGTTTCGGTCAGTCTGTCTGTTCTGCTCCCCGCTCTGTCCTCTCACCCCCCACATCTGTGGCCTGTACCCCAGCTCTTATATGCATGAATAAATAAATCTTTAAAAATGTATATATAATTGGCATATGTCTTGCCACATAATTAAAATCTGGTTATAATAGAAAACTAGGTTGTTAGGCCAGTTGTTTTTTATTTTTTTTAAGATTTTTAGTTATTTATGCAAAGAAGAACTGGGCAGAGGAGTCAGAGGATTCACCAGAGATAGAGTGGGGAGCAGAACAGGGAGATCTACTAAAATACACTGCTGAGGGGAGCAGTGGGCGAGACAGGAGAGGTCTGCTGCACCATGTGGGTATCTCCCTGGCCAGGGAGTGAACTCATGCTGCAGAGGCTGTGGATTGCTTCACAGTGCTGTGCTTAACGCCTTGCGGCAACACAGAGGCCCAGGTATAGATGGAAATTTACTGAAGAACTGGTATGTGGAAAACAGTGCACAGGAAACAATTTAAGTAATTTTTTTTTCTTTAAACTTGTATTTATATATAGTGAATGGCACTTTGCAAAATTATCATACCTTAGCAAACTTGTATTTTCAACAGGAATCTTCCAAACTCTGAACTTCATAATTTATTTCCCCCTCCCCCACCCCTTTTTTAGGGTAACCTACAGTTGCTGCAGAACTGCCTGGCAGTGTTAAATGGAGACACATAAGCCACACTCCACCTTCTGGTTGAAAAGGGCTGCCTTCCTTCAGATTTTTTTTCTGTTTTCTTAATGATATTAGGCATTTACTGCTCACTGGAAACAAAAGAAACAGCTGACAAAGTGCATCTACTCTCCTTTTCTTCTGAGAAATAGTGGAGCAGTGCCGCCCACAGGTGCTGCAGTCTGTGGTGGTCACTGTGGTCCAGCATCTGAACCCCACACAGCTCTCCATCCCCATCACCTTGCGCGCCTGCCCTTCAAAAGCCAAAAGTTCAGTCTTTTTGTTTAAATTGCCTCTGTAATTGTTAATTTTATGACTAGCATTCCTTATGGCTTCCAGTCTTATTTACCTTTAATTTCTGAAATTTAACCCTTTCAAAATACATTGTTCAATTGAGATAAAGATTGCTGTTACTTTTTTGCGAATTTTGTTTTTAAAAAATACCGTATACCACCTTCATGTATTCTGGAAAAGCATCTTAATCAGACTTACTTTTAATTAATGACATTTTAGGGACAGACTTTATGTAATCTTTATGATTTCTGAAGAAAAGCAAATGCATTAGTATGTTTGCCTTAAACTTGTAGACTAAACCAATTATTGTCAAATAAACGGTGATAACAGTGATACTTTTTAACTGTGGTCATTGTAGATCACTTTAAAATGTGGAGTAGCTATAATAAATCTACTCCTCTATTATGTATGCTTTACAGTGCAAGTCTTAGTTTTCTCTTTACTTGTATTTCTTTTAAAGTGGCATACTGGACCAAGTTGACCAATCCCTTTACAAAAGAAGGAACTGCTTCTCTGTGCACTTTTAGCCTTCATAAAAATTGGAATTGGGCAGAGGCAGGTTAGAGACAGCTATGTGTGAAATGCAGGTTTCCTGGAACCCATCCCTAGCTCAGCCAGTGAACCATGCAGCAATTTGCCATTGGAGCCCCTTGGTAATTGTCTACATGTATGACTGACATGTAGAGGGAAAGAGCCTGCTATAGGAAATGGCACCTGTTGATGAGAAATGAGACTTGGGATAAAAGTTGGTGTACAGAAAGGATACTAATAATGGTCAGTTACAATACAGATGTTATTGGACTTTCTAATGTGAATGAACATTATGTCTTCCTAGTTTAAAACTAGATTGAGTAGTTGGAGTCTTCCACTTTTTTGTTAACTTCTACTTCAAGCCCATTTGTGTTGGCCTCCTCTCAGTGGGCCTCTAGTTCATTTATGTTTCTCCAAACTGTTCTGAATAATGCCTGGTCTGGGTCTGCATCATCCCAGTTGTTTCAGGTTTCATCTCTTTAACAACTGACATTGTTCCCCATTTGAGCTGTTTGTTTTTTCTGTTGGCTGAGAAATCTGTGTCCTTCATGTCACCCTCACTAGTAAAAAATATGTCCACGTGATGCCCGTTAGTGGATGAATGTAGGATGGAAAACACTAGCTTCTGGATCTGGGTGCCACCTCCTCTCTTGTGGCCTCAGCAGATTTGCTTGACCTCTGTCTGCCTCCGTTTTCTCTACTATAAAGGACATATTGACCTACCTCACAGGGGTGTTGTGAGGAATAATAAATGTTGGTACAGTGCTTTGGAAATGTGAAGATGCTGTGTAAATGCTAAAAAAAATAATAATACCAAGTACAGGGCAAAAAAGCTAACGTTCTACTTCCATCAGTTTATCTGTTTCTATCAAGAAGGTCTTTTGGGGGGTGGGGAGCGGGGAGTTGGTTAGTGTTAGAAGGTACATCCTTGGGTCCAGTTTACATTTTTAGATTTTACAGTTTAGAGTACTTGTAGGGTTTGGGTAAACAGCAGGTACTGATGTTGTGCTGAGGGGAGGAGGGGAGGAGGGTTACTTAGTAACTATGTGTAACAGCTGACCAGTTGACACTCTCCAAGGACTTTCAGTAGCAAAATGCACAAATTCAGTAAAGAATGTTACTCCTTCAAGGGCATTCTAGGAAAGATTCTACTTTGCATGCCCTCACCAGGTACTGTACATGTAAACGCCAGCAGAACCGTCCCAGAACCCCTCAGTAGCCCTACAGGCTGAACTTCCCTCGTGAACACTTGACAAGTCTCAGCAGGACAAATGTCCCAGAATTGTGACCCCCCCCACTTCCATCCTTAAGCATCCGTAGCTTCCTTACAAAAGCAAAAGCGGGTCCCAGACGTACACTGCAGCGGTTAACTGAAGCTTTTCGCTGTCCTGCATTGCCCCCCTCATATACTTGCAATTTATGAAAAAAGGTTACAGACTCAATACCTTACTAACAAGCCTGAAAAAAAAATGTCCCTTTTTTTGAACACCCGTTATCAGGGGAGAGCGCGAACGCAGTCCCCCACTACCACAAATTATGCAGTCGAGTTTCCCACATTTGGGGAAATCGCAGGGGTCAGCACATCCGGAGTGCAATGGATAAGCCTCGCCCTGGGAAAACCACCTTCGTGATCATGGTATCTCCCCTGCCAGGTAAGTATGAGCTGCTCGCCGCGCCGACACCCACACCCCGCTCCGCACCTCGCTCTTCACACACGGTCGCTCGCCTCGCGCCGCCCGCCCGCCCCGACGCCCGCGCCGGCCCTCGCCCCGACCTCGCCCGGCCCGAAAGCGCTCCGGGGGCACGGGCGCCCCCAGACCAGCTCGCGCAGGGCCCAGCGCAGCAGGCCCAGCCTCCTCCGCGCGCTGCTCATCTACATACGCCACGCCCCGTGTCGCCGCGGGCGCGCCGACCTCTAGCTCTGGCGGACGCGCTCGCGCCGGTGCCCTCCCGAGACACGCGCGGGGCGGGGCTGGACGCGCGCCCATCCCGGCCTGGAGGGGAGACGCGGGGGCACCGGGGCTCGCGGATCTCGGCGCCCCGCAGTTAAGAGGAACAAGGAAGAAGGTCAAAGCCTGATTTGGGGCTCATCGCCCTGTCGACAAAAAGCACACGTAACTGCCAATAAAATCTTAGATGCCGAGTTAAAGTATCATCAATTTTTTAAATGATTTTTTAAATGATTGATTTATTTATGATTATAAGAATTGGGGTACAGGCCAGAGGTGTGGGAATTAATAGGATTCACCAGACACAGAGCGGGGAACAGAAAAGGCAGACTGACCGAAGTACACTGCTAGGGGAGCGGGGTGGGCGGGGGGGGGGGGGGGGGGGGAGACAGGGGAGGTCTGCTGGGCCATGTGGGTTGCTCCCTGGCCGCCGGGGATCGATCGAACTCGTGCTGCAGAGGCTGGGGATTGCGTCATCGTGAGGTGATTAACCCCTTGGGCCACCAGGGAGGCCCTCAGTGTGTATTTCTTTTAAAAAAAAATTCTGTTACCTGTCCCCACTACAATGATCAGAATAAAGAAACAACTAATACAATATTATTATCTGCTGTATAGACATTATTCCATCCATTTGCTGCTTCTTTTTTTTTTTTTAAAGATTTATTTATTTATAGGGGCCTCCCCTGGTGGCGCAGCGGTTGAGCGCTGGCCTGCGAAGCTGCCTGCAGCCTCTGTAGCGCCAGTTTGATCCCCGGCCACCTGAGAGGGTCCCACATGGCTCGTGGACCTCTGCCGCCCGCTGCTCCCCTCATCAGTGTACTTCTGTCCTTCTGCCTGTTCTGCTCCCCGCTCTGGCTCTGGTGAATTCTCTCACCCTCCCACACTTCTGACTGTACCCAGTGCTTGTATAAATGAATGAATAAATGAATAAATAAATAAATAAATATGCAAGAACCGGGGTACAAGCCAGATGTGCAGGAGGGTGAGAGGATTCACCAGAGACAGAGCGGAGAACAAAAAAGGCAGACTGATGAAATACACTGCTGAGGGAAGCAGCAGGCGAGACAGGAGAAGTCTACCGTGCCATATGGGACGCTCGCTGGCCGGCAGGGATTGAACCGGCGCTGCAGAGGCTGTGGACAGATTCACAGGGTTGCGCTCAACATCCTGTGTACAAGGGGAGGCCCCTATTCCATTCATTTTCACTAATTGTCCCAATAATGTCCTTTGCATCAAAGGAAAATTCAAAATCACGTGTTGCATTTAGTTGCCATCTCTAACCCACTTTATTGTGAAAATGGTTTTTAGGTCCCTTGTATTTCTTTTCTTTTTTTATTTTTAGATATTATTTCTATTTATTTATGCACACAAGAACTGGGATGTAGGCCAGAGGTTCAGGGGTTGTATGTGTGTGAGAAGATTCACCAGAGACAGAGTGGGGAGCAGAACAGGCAGATCTACTGAAATACACTGCTGAGGGGAGCAGCAGACAAAATAAGAAGGCCTGTTGTGCCATGTGGGATGGAACTCATGCCACAGTGGCTGGTAATAGCTTGATAGTGCTGAGACATTAATCCCTGGGCCACCAGGAAGGCCCCCCAACCTTACATTTCATTATGTAGGCATTTTGAATACTATTTTGTAGAATATCCTTCAGTTTTGGGGGGTGAACTATATTTTCCCATAATTACTTTCAGGTATACATTTTCAATGCAAAGACTACATAAATAATGTGTCTTTTTATAAGTTCATTGTGCCCCCCCCCCCAATAAATGCTTATTCACCTGTGGATTTGATCTTGGAAACATATACAATCAGGCTAAGAAGGGGTCACTAGCATGGGCCCTGATCCTAAAAGACTGTTACTCTTATATATGAGAGCAAAATGTTGTGCAGAGAATAAATACTGTGAAGCGCTGGAATGATGCGGCCACATGCTTAGGATTAACTGTCACTGCTAGTGATTTGGAAAGGACACGGAGAGATTTAACTCAGGTTGGGCCTATGAATATCCCTTCAATTTGACTACTGTCACTGTCTTCTTTTCATTTGAGTTGTTTCGTCTGCTGGCCACCAGGCAGGGCAGATTGGCAACAGCAGGGGGAGGTGGGGAGCAGGAGCCCCATCAATCCAAACTCCACTTCATTCCTCCATCCACATCAGCAATGGTAGGACTCTGCTGCACCCTAATGGCAGGACTTGGTAAGACATTGACCCAGGCCAAGCACAGCTTTACTTCACCATTATTTAGGAACTGGACATCTGAATTGTTTCTTTGTTTTGCTTCACCAAAAAAAAAAAAAAAAGAAGAAGAAGAAGAAGAAAAGAGCTGGACAAATATGCTGCTGTGTTTTCGCTTCTAGGCCCCTTCAGTCGATAGCTAGGAAATGCATATTTTCCTAAATATGTATACACTATGAAAAATCAGCCCTTGGGCCTCCCTGGTGGCGCAAGGGTTAAAATGCAACCCACGAAGCTGTCTGCAGCCACTGCAGCTCAGAGTTCAATCCCCGGACAGGGAGCAACCCACATGGAGCTGCAGACCTCTGCAGCAGTGTGTTTCAGTCTATCCGTCTGTTCTGTACCCCACCTGTCTCTGGTGAATCCTCTCACCCCCCGCACATCTGGCCTGCACCCCAGTTCTTGTATGCATAAATAAATTAAAAAATTTAATAAAAAATGAGCCCATACTCATTTTAATTTTCAGTAAACCACATGGATCCTCCTCCCCATTTTGTATTTGTGTTTCCTTTCTCCTACAGTAAGATCCTTGACTCCCAATATCCACTTTTTCAAGTTGAATCCACACAATATTATTACAACGTTGTCACAACCATATGACTGAAAAATCTGTTCTGGAACAGTTCAGTATTTGCAGTTCTTGTCTTGAGATTTGATGGTGCATGTTTTCAGTGTACTGAGTACAGAAGTCATTTGCCTAGTTATTTTTTCTACTTCAAAGTGCGGTACATGCAGTCTCAGATACTTAAGGTTTATTTGTTTTTCTTATTTAATTTAGGATTTTTTTCTCAGTATTAAAAAGCAAACACCAAAAAGCATAAAGTTTGAAAAGCCCAAACGAAACGTAAAGGTACACCCCGAAAAGAGTCATTTTCTACTTCCACTTATCTCTGACAAACCATCTATGGTTTATCTGTCTTGTGTTTCTCTTGCAAGAAGAGCATGTTGGGTGCCTCCCTGGTGGTGCAAGGAGTTAGGACGCAACCTATGATGCTGTCCGCAGCCACTGCAGCACGCGTTCCATCCCAGGGCAGGGAGCTACCCACATGGCACTGCAGACCTCTCCTGTCTTGTCTGCTGCTCCCCTCAGCAGTGTATTTCAGTCAAACCGCCTGTTCTGTTCCCCACTCTGTGTCTGGTGAATCTTCTCACCCCACCCATGCACCTCTGGCCTGTACCACAATTTTGTATGCATAAATAAATCTTTTTTAAAAAATGAAGAGCATGTGTATTTTCTTGTTTTCACAAAAGACTGCACACTGCACATGCTCCTGCACTTCTTCCCACTTGACAACATAGGGAACACGACATATTTAGTAAAACATAGGGGTCTAGGGCCTCCCGGGTAGCGCAGCAGTTGAGGGCTGGGTTGCGAAGCTGACCGCAGTCTCCGCAGCGCAGGTTAAATCCCCGGCTGCTCCCCGGCCACCAGAGGAGGGTCCCACATGGCGCGCAGACCTCTCCTGCCGCCCGCTGCTCCCCTCAGCAGTGCACTTCGGTCCTTCTGCCTGCTCTGCTCCCTGCTCTGGCGAATTCTCTCACCCTCCCGTGCTTCTGACTGTACCCAATGCTTGTATAAATAAATAAATAAATCTTTTAAAAAAAAAAAACAAAACCCATAGTGGTCTAGCCAACCTTGTTACAGGGCAACCCCGATATAAAACGTGTTGCCTGACTGTGGGTCCTCACCCGTGCGCTTAAAAGGGACTTATTAATACTCAACTGCAGGCACCTAGAAAAGGTCAATAAAAGGTTTATTTACAAGGGAAGGGGAAATGAGGAAATGTACAACTCAGGGAGAAAAGAGGGAGATAAAGTCTTAAATGCGTCCCACCCGTTCCAAGGACCTGGAATTCCAGTGGCTCGCTGAGAGCTGGCCGAGAGCCAAGAGCTGTGAAGACAAGAGAGAGCCCCCAAGGCCCACGGTTTCTGATTTTATACCAACCCTGGCAGCTTAACTCCACCCTCAGGTCCCAGCAACCCTCCCTTTGGTGATGATGGGATTTGTCATTTCCAGTGTCCTGATGGCTTTGATCTGGAGTGGGGGTGCAGTCCACAAGGCCTGTATGGAATTAGCTCAGGACATCCTTTCCCCCGACAACCTGACTAACCTTCCCAAGACTACATGGGCAGGCAAAGAAAATGTAAACAAATGAGAAACTCACCTAGAGATGACTAGCCTGAAAAACTGTGATTTTCAATGGGGAAAGGTTAGAAATAAACGGCAAGAAAAACAAACTCTTCCATCTAATTTTTTTTATTTTTTAAAGACTTATTTACGCATGCATGCAAGAACTGGGGTGCAGGCCAGAGACAGACTGGGGAATAGAAGAGGGGAGCAGCAGGGGAGCCAGGAGGGGCCAGGGGCGCCATGGGGGTTGCTCCCTGGCCGCCAGGGACCAAGCTCGCGCTGCCGAGGCCGCGGGTGCCCTCACAGTGCTGCGTCCTAACCCCGTGCGCCGCCAGGGAGGCCCCTAATGTTCATTTTGGTTGAGACAGTCGGGGACTTCTCCCGGGCACGCTCTACTTTTACAGCCTGGTTGTGGAAAGAACCCCGACCACGCGCATGTGGGGCGTGGCGTATGTAGATGAGCAGCGCGCGGAGGAGGCTGGGCCTGCTGCGCTGGGCCCTGCGCGAGCTGGTGTGGGGGCGCCCGTGCCCCCCCGGAGCGCTTTTGGGCCGGGCGCGGTCGGGGCGAGGGCCGTCGCGGGCGTCGGGGCGGGCGGGCGGCGCGAGGCGAGCGACCGTGTGTGAAGAGCGAGGTGCGGATCGGGGTGTGGGTGTCGGCGCGGCGGGTAACTCATACTTACCTGGCAGGGGAGATACCATGATCACGAAGGTGGTTTTCCCAGGGCGAGGCTTATCCATTGCACTCCGGATGTGCTGACCCCTGCGATTTCCCCAAATGTGGGAAACTCGACTGCATAATTTGTGGTAGTGGGGGACTGCGTTCGCGCTCTCCCCTGGCATTTCGTTTACAATGATAGATGAGTGTTTGGTTTCTAAGTTGCCTCGGGGTGGTTAAAGCTGCGTTGTTGTCATCTGAAAACAGATAACTGGACAGTGATTGCAGGGTTAAATTGCACTTTTTCTACCTATAGCGAAGCTCAGCCAAGTTTTTCAGTGGCATTAACTCGCACAGATCTAAGCATTGTCTACTCTTCATTTCCACTAAAATACTCCGCAGTCAAGTCGCTTGACTTTTTTTTTTTTTTTGAGGTTTACTTATGTATAAAGGAACTGGGATACAGGCCATAGATGTGAATGGTGAGAGGATTAGCCGGAGTCGGGGTGGGGGGAGCAGAGTGGCGGATCTACTGAAATACATTGCTGAGGGGAGCGGCAGAACAGACAGGAGAGGTCTGCTGTGCATGTGGGTCAGCTCCTTGGCCAGGGATTGACCTTGTGTTACAGTGGCTTCCAGTTCCCACCAGGGAGGCCCCCTTTTTTCTTTTTTGATTGTAAATGGTTTACAGCAAAATTTGGGTGACTCTAGGGCTCCCTGGTGGTGCAAGGGGTTAAGCACAGCACTATGAAGCAAACTGCAGCCTCCGCACCATGAGTTCAATCCCCTGCCGGCCAGGGAGCAACCCACACGTGGCCCTGCAGACCTCTCCTGTTTCCCCCGCTTCTCCCCTCAGCAGTGTATTTCAGTCAACCTGTTCAGTTCCCCACTCTGTCTCTGGTGGATCCTCTCACATACACACACACACCCCATCTCTGGCCTGTGCCCCAGCTCTTGTGTGCATAAATAAATACATCTTTAAAAAAATTAGGGTGACTCCAAGATTGAAAACTTTGTAACATATCCCCACCTGTACTGACAGCACATTCCCTAAATATTTTACTTCAGTCTATCTAAGGGGCCTTATAGCCCTGTGAAGCAAGGGTTTCCTCTAAATAACTAGAGAAAATAATACTGACTCCAAAACCCTGAGAATTCCTTTGTCATTGGTATGAGACTCCATAAATAAAAGCAATCACGAATTTAGATTCTAGGGGCCTCCCGGGTGGTGTTAAGTCGCAGCACTTTGAAGCTGTCTGCAGCCTCTGCAGCACAAGTTCCATCCCCAGGCAGGGAGCAACCCACATGATGCAGCAGACCTCTCCTGTCTCGCCTGCTGCTCCCCTCAGCAGTGTATTTCAGTCATTCTGCCTGTTCTGTTCCCTGCTCTGTCTCTGGTGAATCCTCTCACTCCCCCTGCACCTCTGGCGTACACACCCAGTTCTTGTATGCATAAATAAATAAATCTTTAAGAAAAGCCACCCCACAGTGCAGGCAGGGGCGCACACTAAACCCCTCATGGTTGTGAAAATGAGAAGCAGAGTCAGGAAGAGCTGCCAAAGAGAAAAGTCGATTAGATGGAAGAGCATGATCTCACCCAGTTGGAGCAGGTGTTGACGATTGAAATGGATTCTCACATGGGAACCAAGATGATTTATTTTGGGGGGTGATGTGCTAGATCCCTGGAATATTTTGGTTAAATACAAAATGGAATGCTGTGATGAAAACACAGGCAATGTTTCATGGGAAGTAAAATAGACGGTAAAGCAGGAATCTGAGCATGAGACAGAGAGCACTTGAACACTTGAGCTGCCCTGAAAGTTTCCTGTGCATTTGAAGTCACTGTAAAGTTAATTTCTCAAGGTCTCTCCCGAAAAACAGACTAGACACTGTGATCCTTCGTGCAGCGAAGCCCCGAGCAGATGCAGGCCACGCACCATTTGGGGCTCAGGGCCAGAGCGGGGGCTGGGGGGCCCTGCCCGCCCTTCAGCCCCCCCCCTTAGCCCCGCATCCCCGGCCCCTCAGCCCCCGGCCCGCCCGCGCCGCGCCCGCCCGGAGAGCGCGGAGAGTCTGGGTTCGCAGGGGCCGGGAGCCTCCCCCGGGCCCCGGCCTCCTGCCCGCCCTGCCCCGGGCGCCCGGCTGCGCTGTGGGGAGAACGCGAAAGGCCCACGCCAGCCCCCGGAGCCCCGGGACCCTCTGCCCGTGTGCCCGGAGCCCCCGGAGCCCGCCCCACAGCCGCCGCCACGACCCGCCCGGGCGGCAGGACCCGGCGCGGACCGGGACGCGGCCCCCAAGACCTCGGACGGGGCGCGGCTCCTCTCTGCGGCCCCCGGACCCGGCGCCCCCGGGGACGGTGCGCACTGCGGGGGCGCCGCGGACGGACTTAGCCCGGCTCAGAGCAGGGCTGGGGTGAGCGTCCCCCAAGCTCTGCCCATGGGGTGGAGGAACGACCCTGGAGGCGCCGCGGCCCCCCCAGAAGGCGGACGCGGCCCGGGAGCTGCCCGAGACCTGGGGGGAGGGTGAGCCGCCGCCGGGGACCCGCCCCGGACCCCGAGCCGCAGACGCAGCGGGGGAGCAGGAGCCCGACGCCCCACCCGCTCCCCGGCGCACCCGGGCAGCCCACGGAGGGCGGGGGCTCACGGCCACGCCAGAGGCTGGGGGCGGGGGGAGCGAGCGGCCCCTCTATGCCCCGGGAGAGGAGAGTCGGGGTGCCCTAAGCGGCCTGGGGGCCGGGGTTTCTCCGCAGCAGGCGGGAGAGTCTCAAACAGCCGCTCAGACCAGCCAAGGCGGGCGCCGAGGCCGGAGCCCTGCCCGTGGGGCGCGAGCCGCGGGGCTCCCGGAGCAGCTGCGCCTCCTCGCGGCACCTGTGGGCGAGGCCCGGGGCTGGAGCCTGAGGGTGAGGGCGGAGGAGCCTCCGGGGCGGCCGGGGACGTGGCCTGTGGGGGCGCCCGCGGGGAGCTGGTCTCCAGGGCCTGGCGCGGGGGCCGCCGGCCGCGGGGTGACGAGACCTGGAGCGGCGGGGACGGCAGTGAGCACCCCTGGGGCTGCGCGGTCACCCCAAGAGAGCTGAGTGTCTCAGACCTCAGAGTGCGCGCAGCTGGGGGTGGGGTTTGGGGTGTGGCTGGCGCTGAGCCCGCAGCCCCGAGAGGCCGGAGCCGGGCGCCCCTGCACGGGACCGCCGAGGCGCCCAGACTGAGCGGCGGTTCCCCTGCGGGGAGCGGGGCTGTGGGGGGCGGTCGGGAGCGACCATGGGCGGGGCCTGCACCCGGGCGCCTCGTTCCGCCCTCGGGGGCGCCCTGTCTGGAAGGACGGTCTCCCCTGCGTCTGCGGTGATGTGGTGCTCGGTTGCGCCGCTCGGCTGTGCGGGCCACGGCCGCAGGTCCCGTTGTCAGGGGGAAAGGATGTCCTGAGCTAATCCCATGCGGGCTTGGTGGACCCCACCCCCACTCCAGACCAAAGCCATCAGGACACTGGAAATGACAAATCCCGTCACCACCAAAGGGAGGGTGGCTGGGACCTGAGGGTGGAGTTGGGCAGCCAGGTTGGGTATAAAAACCAAACACGTGGGCCTTGGGGTCGCTCGCTCTGTCGCTCGCCTCCTGGCTTCACGGCTCCTGGCCGCCAGCTCTCAGAGCGCCATTTGGGATTCCTGATCGGCAGATCGGATAGGACTCACTTAAAACTTTGTCTCCCACTTTTCTCCAAGTTGTACATTTCCTCGTTTCCCCTTCCCTTGTAAATAAACCTTCTATTAACCTTTCTCGTGTGCCTGCAGTAGAGCATTGATAAGTCCTTTTAAGCACGTGGGTGAGGACCCACAGTCAGGCACCCCGTTTTGTATCGGGGCTGCGCTACAACAGACCCACAGTCAGGCACCCCGTTTTGTATCGGGGCTGCGCTACAACAGACCCACAGTCAGGCACCCCGTTTTGTATCGGGGCTGCGCTACAACACCGTGGCCAAGAGAAGCCAGGTGGGGACCGTCCAGAGACCGCAAACGGCGGGGTGGAAGGAGGGCCACGGGAAGCTTGCTTCCTTTTGGGGTTTGCGCCCAACGCCTTTGTGGCAACCTGCAGCTGGGAAAACTGGGGGCCTGTTGGGGGTGTGGGCTTCGCGTCGGCGGCCTGCGGGTGAGCGCCCGGGGCAGGGGTGGGCGTGCTCGCGGCGCACCTGAGGCTGGGGCTGAGGAGATAAAGGCTGCGGCAGAGAACAAGGAGAAGAGGAACAACCAGAGCGTCGCCGCTGGAAATAAGGTCCCGGGAACGGGGAATGGGAGTAGGGGGTAGAGGGCGGGGGGTGGGGGTAGGCGGGATAGAAGGTGGGGGGGGGGTTCCCCTTGGCGAGATCTGCGCCCCCTACCGACGCTTCTGTCTGCGTGACTTCTTGCGCCTGCGCAGTCGGGCTGGCGGGGCGCCCGGCCGCTCCTGGAGCCGCACCTGGTGGCTTCTCAGCTCTGCCGGGTCACGGGTGGGCTTTTCCCCATCAGGGATGGCTGGTCCGGGGCTCGCGTGGTGGTGCGTCTGGGAATGGCGATTTGCTCTTCCCGGCAGTGGGCGCGGTCATCCGTCTGCCTGTGACTAGAGGGGGGTGTCTTCGGGGTACACGCTGCTCCTGGGGGGTGAGTGTGAGCGGAGGGTGCAGGGACCCTCTACCTCTGTTATAGAGCAACCCCGATATTAAACGGGTTCCTGGCTGTGGGTCCTCACCCGCGCGCTTTAAAGGGACTTATGAATACTCTACTACAGACACATGCAAAAGGGTTAATAAAAGGTTTATTTACAAGAGAAAAGGAAATAAGGAAAATGTACAACTCAGGGAGAAAATAGGGAAATAAAGTCTTTAATGCGTCCTACCCGATCCGACGACCTGGAAACCCCAAAGTCACTCTCAGAGCTGACCGGACGCTGCTGCTGGCCAAGAGCCCAAAAATGGAGAGACCCCCAAAGCCCACGTGTCTGCCTTTTGTATCCACCTGGCTGCTTAACCCCACCCTCAGGTCCCAGCCACCTTCCCTTTGGTGGTGATGGGATTTGGAGTTCCCAGTGTCTTTGGCTTTGGCCTGGGGTGGGGGTGGAGTCCACAAAGCCTATATGGAATTTGCTTTGGGACATCCTTTTCCCCCTAACACCTCCTGGTGAGTGTCGGCCAGGGCCTGGGGGTGCTAAGAGGGTTCGGGGAGTCCTGGTGATGCAGCATCTGGAGATCCGGGGAGGCCGAGCTGGGTGCGTGCGCCCCTGCTCTGCTTGGAGAACCCCTGGCGTCTCAGGGTCGCAGGCCGGATGGGGGCCTTGAGCGGCGCGGCCTCCGCTGAGGGCGATGGGGCAGAAACGCCCTGGCCTGGGGTGGCCCCGGACCGGCAGGCAGCCGCTGCCCGCGGAGGGAGGGAGCTGCGGGTCAGGAGCCCCCACCCCCCACCCCCGCACCATCCCGGGGGCAGGAGGACCCTGCCCTGAGCTGGGTCTCCATCGTGATCCCAATGGCGGCGCCATCTCTCATACATCTCCGGTCGTGCTCAGCTTCACCTTGAGAACTGGGGGCCATTTCAGGTCATGTTCACGGGCCTCCTCGGGGGCGCGAGGCAGGGGTACAGATGGGGATCTCCAGCTCTGGCCAGTCCCTGCAGGACGAGCCCACCCCCGTGGGCCAGGAGGGCCCACAGGGCGCAGCAAACCTCCCGGGTGTTCCAGGCGCTCCCCTCAGCCGCGGATTTCAGTCCATCTGCCAGTTCTCCCCACTCTGTCTCTGGTGAATCCTCTCACACCCTGACACCTCTGCCCTGTACCCCAGTTCTTGTGTGCATAAAGAAATAAATCTAAAAAAAATAAAGCATTTTATTATGAATGTGAGGTTTTGGTCTGAGCTGCTGGAGCGCATCTGATGCAGTTACAAGTGACCAGTCTCTCAGGGAGGAATGAACAAGTTGGTCCCCCCATCTCTTGCAGTTCCCCCCTTGTTTGACAGATGTGTCTTCTCCCCTTCCAAGGAGCTGAGAAAAGCAGCCTGGAGCTCACCCATCTGGCGCCCACCCATTTCCCCTCCCCTTTGCGGACCCTCCCTCAGCTTCGCCTTTTTCCCCTTTGCATAAAGACCCCTGCCCTCTGCCCAAGTGCAGGACGGCGGCGGTCTGTCAGACAAGAGTCTGCTGCCCTCCTCGTTTGTCCACAAATTCAACCACTATCCTTTCCCCCAAACTCGGTTTCCTTTGATTGGCTGAGGGAAACTGAGGGCGGCGCTGGCGTTCAGTACCCATGGGGCAGGCCAGAGCCAGGAGCTGGATCTGCCTCTTGGGCTCTGCCAGCCCCAACTCTGACTTCCCAGGGATGGAGCAGTTGCCCGCAGCGGTGGCGTGCCAGGCCACCCCCATGGCCTTGGCAACCCTGGGGGCTGTCTGACCCTCCCACCCCTCAGAGGGAGTGCCCTCTGAGGGGTGGAGGGAGAGTCCCAGCAGCTGTGGGGTTTTTCCTCCCAGGAACATGCAAAGTCCTCCTCCTCCGGAGAGACCCAGCTCTTCTCTGCCCCCTGGATTCACCTTGAAGGAGATGCAACCCTGGTGGAAAACCGAGGTCCCCTGGCATTTGATGTCAGTTCCCTGGGGTGCACGCCAAGCCCCTAGCCTGCACACATTTGGGAGGAATGGAGTCCACATCTGACAGGGGGCCCAGTTCCCCTCAGTTTGGGAGGGAGTCTGTGAGACTCCCTCAACTTGGGACTCCTGTGATGTGTCAGGCCTGGGTGAGTGGGAATTGGGACATTTATTTTCGTTGGGTATCTGGTATTTGGAGTTTTCTGTTCGTTTTTGGAAGCCAGGGATGTGCTTAAAATGGGAAGAGGTGCACCATATTTGTTTCATCTGAAAGCCCCTTGGGGACAGTATTAACTGAATTGGGGACCTGTAGCTGCCAACCCATGTCTAAGAAGCAGCTCCTGTCACTCTTTCCCTGCAGGAGCCCAGGAGCAGCTGACAGTGGGGAACAGACAGGTGCTTTCCTAACACAAAAGCCAGGCAGTGTGCACTCCTTTTCCACACTGGCTGGCTCAGGCATGAGTTCCTTGTGACGATCCTCTTCTACAGTCTCACCCTGACATCCAGGGTAAGTTCAGGCGCTTTGGCTGTGGGCAACCTAGGACAACCCTGACTCTGTGGACTCTGGCAGGTGGCTGGAAGGGCTGGGTTGTCCCCATGGGAGCAGTGGGCCTGGACTGGACTGGGCCTTCTACTTCCCTTACTTGGTCCTCACTTTGTGCAAATAGCTCTGTGAATCTTAATGTTGTGCCTGTGTAAGGAATTCAAGCAAGTGTCTGGAATCAGGTCTTGGTTATTTAAAAGTTTGGTATTTTTCTTATTTTTATGTGTTTGGTCAGACAGCTAATTCAGCATCTACCAGTCACTGTGCAAATGGGATGTCAAGGAAGCTGAAGAGAGTGTTCTCCACTTGAAGGTGGCCTTTTCTTCCTCTGAATTCGCTGGCCTCTTCTGGGATCAGGCTCAGTGGGTTTGTTTTTTTTTTAAAGATTTATTTATTTAGGCACACAAGAACTGGGGTACAGATCAGATGCGTGGGAGGGTGAGAGGATTCACCAGAGACAGAGCGGGGAACAGAACAGGCAGACTGACGAAATACACTGCCGAGGGGAGCAGCGGGTGTGACAGGAGAGGTCTGCCACACCATGTGGGACCTTGCTGGCTGGCTGGGATTGAACCTGCACTGCAGAGGCTGTGGACAGCTTCACAGCACTGTGTTCAACCACCTGCGCCACCAGGGGAGGCCCAGGCTCAGTTGGTTTTGTCAAAATTACTTTGGACTTTCTAGTCAGCTATGAAGGAAGCTTGCCAGATGGTTGGAAAATGTCTAAACTTCTTATTGGCCATTAAAAGTGACAAGTTTCATTAAAAATCTAAGTTTCTTATTTGAAATAGTCAATTTAGTCATCAAAAACTACAGAGTAGGTTTCTGTAAATGATATTCCTTGTCAAATTTCTGATAAGAGTCTAAGAACAAACAAACTGCAAAGTAAGATTTTTTTTAAAGAGTTATTTATTTATTTTTTTGTTTGTTTATTTAATTACTTATTTATTTATACAGGCACTGGGTACAGTCAGAAGCGCGGGAGGGTGAGTGAATTCACCAGAGCCAGAGCGGGGAGCAGAGCAGGCAGGACCGAGGTATATACACTGCTGGGGGGAGCAGCGGGCAGCAGGAGAGGTCTGCACACCACGAACAAGTGCTGCTGAGGCTGTGAGCAGCTTCGCAGTCCAGTGCTCAACCGCTGCGCCATCTGCCTCTTCTGTCCTTCTCTGGCCCCAGGTAGAGGGTATCCTTTATTTTTCCTAGGACTAAGCCTCCTCTGTGAGGTCAAACACAAACCAGGACTTTGCAAAGCCATTTGAATTTTCTATGCTTGTTTTTAAGATGCTTCCAATCTTGGGCTCTAGATGTTTTAAAATGATTAGGGGCCTCCCTGGTGGTGCAAGGGGTTGAGATGCAACCTATGAAGCTGTCTGTAGCCTCTGCAGCTCAAGTTTGATCCCAGGCCAGAGAGCAACCCACATGGCACACAGGCCTCTCCTGGCTCGCCTGCTGCTCCCCTCAGCAGTGTATTTCAGTCAAAAATTTTTAAAAAATGTAATGGTTTAATGACAGCATAAATGTCTTACATCTATAATTTTTGGAGTTAATAGTTTTATTATATGTTTAAATGTGTTTAAGAAAAAAAAGCTTAGAGTATTCAAAAAGAGTTATTGAGGGCCTCCCTGGTGGCACAGGTGTTTGAGTGGAGCGCTCTGAAGCTGTCCGCAGCCTCTGCAGTGCGGGTTCTATCCTGGCCGGCTGCGGAGATACCCACATGGTGCGGCAGACCTCTCCTGTCTCCCCCGCTGCTCCCCTCAGCAGTGTATTTCAGTCAGTCTGCCTGTTCTGTTCCCCGCTCTGTGTCTACTGAATCCTCTCACCCTCCCACACATAGGGCCTGTGCCCCAGTACTTCTATGCATGAATAAATAAATATTTTTTTAGTAAAAAAAAAAAAGAGTTATTGACCTGGTCTGTGTTAACAGAGATAAATGTGGTTTTGTTTATACACGGACTGCTTTTTGATAAAATTGTTTTTCAAAAGACTAACCCACTATATCCTCCCCTTAAAAGAAGTAACTGTGTTCTCCAGGTAAGCACCTTCATTGATTTTCCTTTCCCTTTTCCTAGACAAAAAACAAAACAAAACAATAACAAACCAAACCTCTAGTATATGAAATTGTTTCATTTATAACTCTGCAATTTGAACTTCTGCTGCTGGCCTGCGGAAGGAGAGAGTTGGTGACAGGAAGCACCTGCATAGTCACGGGTGGGCAGAGGGCCAGCTGCCCCTTGCCAGAACAGAGACTGCACGAGTATAGTCCTTTTCTCTTTGGGAGGCATCACTCCTCTGTGGAGTGGCCTGTTTTTTGCTGATGTTGGATAACTTGGCAAAACTAGAAAGGGGCCACAGGTTCTAGGATGGACCCAATCTCCATATCTTTACCCTCAGGCCTGTGTTCCACTCCCTAGAGCATCTGATCCTGCGTGGGCCTTATGCCTTGTGATAAGGCATTGTACTTGAGGGTCTTGATTTCTCCAGCAGGGTTAATGGTTGTGTTACTTCCCTCAACCCCCACCTCCTTGTGTGAGTCAGGTTCTGGTCTCGGGGCACCCCCTCTCCAGGTTTTTCACTCTTGTCTTCCATCAATTGTTCCAAGGTAGGAAACTAAATTTGAGATATATATGTAATTGCAGTTTGGCAGGGGTGTGTTCTTTTTTCTTCTTTCTTTTTTTTTTTTTTTTTTTTGGACTCATTCATTAATCACCGCTGATAACAGGAGAGTATCCGGCCCCCAATCTCTGAAGCTTGGCCTGACTCCAACCCCTAGCCACCAAACCACAGAACACTCAGGGATGTCAAAGTCTGGGCCACAGTGTATTGTCCTGCACCATGATGTGCAAAGGGAAACGTTATATGTGGAGCCGAGAGCCTTCTCATAATGTATTTTGAATAACAGCTGCTTTTTAATGTTTGCAATAGGATCCATTTCAGGATCTGCAGGTAAATAATGTTTTAGTTGCTTTTATATTATTTTATTTATTTTTTGACAGATTTATTTACTTATGAATACAAGAGCTGGGGTGCAGGCCAGAGGTGCAGGGATGGGGGTAAGGGGATTACCCCTTACATAGTGGGGAACAGAACAGGTGGACTGACTGAAATCCACTGCTGAGGGGAGCTGCCGGGAGACAGGAGAGGTCCGCAGGGGGCCTGTGGGTCACCTTTCCTGGCTGGGTATGGAACTGGGACTCCAAAGGCTGCTGATGGCTTCACAGTGCGGTGCTTAATCCCTGCACCACCAAGGTGTCCCCTAGTCATGCTCTTATGTCAGCTTCAGGTAAGGGGATTTTCAAGAATGATTTAAAAAAAAATCTTTCCCAGAAATTCAAGCAACCTTGTTTGCCATTTTAGTGACTAACGGATAACTTAGGGTCACAGTGTTTTGGGTGAGGAGGAGACTTTTGTCTGCATCTCAGGGTTTATTTGCAAACCGTCCAGCCATCCCCTGCAGCCGGGTGGGCGTGGCCTCCGGGAGCCCCTGCGCGCCCAGCCCCGCCCAGCGCACCTGGAGCACCTGCGCCGCGACCACGCATGCGTGCTCGGCCAGGCCCAGGCCCTGCTGGCCCCCAGCTCGGGGTGAGGGTCCAGTTGGGGTGAGCCTGGTCCTTCAGGAACCCCAAGGGGGCGCCACTGCCCTTTGACCTGGGGATCGGGGGCGTTGGAGTGGACAGGTGAGGCCGGGGGAGGGAAGGCGCGAGGGCTCGGGCCGGCCCCAGCGCGCGGGCTGGATGTGGAGAACTGAGGCTTTGGGGGTTCATTTTGGGGCCGGCAGGACGCAGGGGTCCGGTTCCCTCCTGCGCGGACCCCCTGCTTCGAGAGGCGTTTGCTCCCTTCTGCAGCCCCCGAGGGCGCCCCGCGGGTCCTGGGCCCTCCATCCCCCGCCGGCCTGCGCGTTTTCACCTCCGCGGTCTACAGTGCAGTTTGGGGAACGGATTTTCCACGTTCCTGGGGCCCATCCCCCTCCCGCCCCTGGTCCAGCAGGCAGGAGGCCCGAGCTGCGTCCAGTCTCCCGGGGTGCAGGCTCTGACCAGTGGCCTGTGTGGCGCCTGGGGCTCTTCTCAGGGGGTCTGAGGTGCTGCCCCTGCTGGGCCTGGGCCCACATCTGAGGGCTGAGGCCTCACTTCCCTGTCGCGCAGCTGATGTGGCCATTCAGAGCCTGCAAGGGGAATTTCACACTTGGAAACTGCCTCATTAGCTGACTTTATATTTTTTTATTTTTTAAAGATTTACTTATGCATACAAGAACTGGGGTACAGGCCAGTGGTGGGGGTGGGGTGAAGATTCACCAGAGACAGAGCAGGGAACAGAACAAGCAGACTGACTGAAGTGCACTGCTGAGGGGAGTCGCTGGCGAGTCAGGAGGGGTCTGCTGCTCCATGTGTAGCTCCCTGGCCGCCTGGGGATCAAACACAAGCTGCAGAGGCTGCAGATCGCTTCATAGGTTGCTTCTTAACCCCTTGCACCACCAGGGAGGCCCATGAGCCGACTTAGACTCTCCCTTGAGTAGAATCCAGGCTTTCCTGTGCTCGAGTGACCAGGAGCCACGCGGCCTGCCACACTCCAGCTGCAAGTCTTTGATTTTCTAAAATGGGTTATTAACGGAGTCAGTATATTGAAAACAGTGACCCTCCCTGCGTCACTAAAGGACCCACCCGAGAGACACAGCAGGTGTAGCCGGGCGCTGTCACCAACGGTGTGTGTGTGTGTGTGTGCGTGCGCGCGAGAGCGCGCTCAAAGTTCTTCATGGTGGATAATCTGAGACCCGGAAGGGCCCTTTCTGAGCTCTTGAGATCTTTTCACCTGGTGCCAAGAGGATTCCTCCAAATTCAAGGGCTGCATCAGCCACAGTGAATCATTCACCTGGGAAATGGGCATTTTTGTAGATAATCCACTTTGCCTCTTAACTGTTCTAATGTGTTCAAGTGATGTTACCTCCTTCCTTGCAAATCCCTGTTACGAGGAGAAGTTGGACTCCTCAGGGAAGGAGAAAGGAATCTCATTTACTGAGCACCTGCTGGAGGTGACCTGAGGCCCTGCAGTGCACACATGACTGAAGTGAGTGATCTCCATTAATGACACTATAGAGATATTACTCCTACTCTGTGGTGGAGAACCCTAAGGTTGGCATTCCTACAGCTCCTTGACATGGCTCTGATTATTACCAGAGGTGTTTTTCCTTCCTCATTGCTTCATTGGAGTCTTAGCACTCAAATAGTTGATGATGCTTCTGGCCTCGTAGGGTTGGCGAGCCTGCCCAAAAGTCAGCCCACAGCTGCACTTGCACAAAAGTGGAACTCTCTCTGTTGCTGCCACCATCTTTCTTGTTGACTGTGGAATCTCTGCTACCAGCATCAGGATCTGAACTCTAGGAGGAGACAGAAAATGACAGCGTGCCTTCTGGCCAGACACTGGGGATGGCTATAAACTTAGGGCAAGTTTTTGGAACCTAGAAATTTCATTCTATTCTGTCCTATTCTTTGTGTTTTGTTTTTTTGGTGGTTTCAGGTATCATAGCCAAGTCTGTTATCCATTTTGAGTTGATTTTCATGTGTTGTGTGAGATAATGATCTAGTTTCTTTATTTTACTTGTGGCAGTTCCTATTTTTCAGCACCATATGTTGGAGCGACTTTCCTTGTTCCAGTGTATGTACTTTGCTCCTTTCTTGTATATAACTTGTCCGTAAACATGTTGTTTTTTATGTGGGCTCTCAGTTCTATTCCATTAGTCTGTGTGTCTGTTTTTGTTCTGGCCTTACAGTATAGTTGGAAATTAGAAGTGTGATACCTTCATTTCCCCCCTTTGATATCAGGAAAGCTTTGGCTATTTGGAGTCTATTGTGATTTTTTATGAACTTCAGTAATCTTTGTTCTATTTCTTTGAAGAATGCCATTGGGATTTTTTTGGGATTGCATTGACTCTCTAAGTTGCTTTGGTTTGGATGGCCTTTTTGACAATGTTGATTCCTCCAACCCATGAGCTGGGTGTATCTTTCTGTTTATTTTGAGAAAGGAGGATGCAGTACGGATGATCCAAGCTAAATTTCATTCTTTGTCCTTAGAGTAATGGATAGCAATATAATCCTTGTTGGTAGCTTTCACAGCATTTACAGAATGACACTAAGAGCTCTTGTGTTTTTTAAATAAGTAAAATGTCTAACCCCTTGCTCCCACCCACCAAAAAAAACTCTTTCCTCATATGAATTACCTCTGCATTTTGGCAGGAACTTTCACATTATGCATAGGAATATAATAAAAATGAACATAAAATTCTGCCTGACAAGCATAAAACAAAAGAAAATATTTGGGAATGTCATTTATTTGATACATAAGATTAACTGAATGTTCATGGAAGAACAGTTAATAGTTTAATGAAAAGTATATTATAATATTATATAGATGATCTATTTTCTTCAGAATAACATTTCAAACATACTGATCAAGTTCATATATAAACATACTTAGGAAATTTCTAGAAGAATCTGAGTGCATACAGTACTACAGCATCATACAGTTCTTTCTTTTTTTTTGAAAGATTTATTTATACAAGCACTGGGGTACAACCAGAAGCAGGGGAGGGTGAGAGAATTCACCAGAGCCAGAGCAGAGGGCAGAACAGGGAGACTGACGAAACTCACTGCTGAGGGGAGCAGCAGGTGGCAGGAGAGGTTTGTGCGCCATGTGGGACCCTCGCCCACGGCCAGGGATCGAACCGGCGCTGCAGAGGCAGTGGGCAGCTTCGCAACCCAGCACTCAACCACTGCGCCACTGGGGAGGCCCATCATACAGTTCTTGAGTTCATGGGGTGGTATCTTTCTCAGTCTAGTAAAAAGGTCATGAATTGTGTACATCATTTTGGTAAGATTTTAGAGAAGTCATCACATAGGCATCATTGAGCAAACCTGAATCTATTACAAACAGTATTTAATAAGGCGTTTGTATTTCTGAAATGCCATATTAGATATATGAAAATTATCAATATTTATATACATACAAAAATTGATAGAATTTGTGATTACTGAATAGTCTAAGTTGTCATAGTCATCCAGATACTTAAGTGTGAGAGAAATGTGTACTGTTAGGGTGTCAATAAATGGGCCAGGATCTTCCTCTTCAGCAGCATCCTGCATTGTGCATCCTGCTCCACGACTCCCGTTTGTCAGTGTGCTGTTGTCCCACGCAACACACTGCGATTAGAAATAGTGGGGCCTGCTTGGTAAACGGGGAGAGAAAGCCCTGAGCCCCTGTATGGCTGTTTCCCTCCCTAATGCAGTGCCCAGTACTTGAGTCTTGCGTACAAGGGTGCCTGGGTGGCATCTTCTCAGCCATGGCTGTGAGTGCTGCAGCTTGGATAGGGGGATTCCAGCTCTCAAGACAGAGTTGGGGCATGACAGGCAATGCCCTAGAGCTGCAGGGGCCAGTTTCAAGCTCTAGCCATATGCATACAAGAACTGGGTGTGTACACTGTTGTGCCCACATCGACCAGTGCAGCTCCCAAGGACACAGACAACCGATGCAAGGGCACAGAGGAGTTTATTACGGGCTCGAGACCGGGCCCTCGACACGCACCGATGCAACGGCAGAGGTCGAGAGCCTCGAACAGAGGAAGCTGGGGTATCTTATAGGGTCGCGAGTGGCGCGAATTTTGAAAGAAGCTGGCAATTACTCATTGGCTACTACAAAAGCATTTTGGCGCGCGCGGTTACAGTTTCAAACTGATTGGGTGGTTAGAGATGCTGACCCATTTATGGACAGGACTGCCCTCACTGGCGGCTGGGGTGGTCTGCTTTTTCGTCACCAAGTGGAGTGAGGGTTGTGACTGCTGAAACTATCTCCGGAATGCGGCTGGACAAGGACTAACATACCAAGGTGGAGGATATACAAAATGGCGAAACCTCAGCTAAGCTTGGTTCCACATACACCAGGGGTGCGGGAGGGTGAGAGGACCCACCAGAGACAGAGTGGGGAACAGAACAGGTAGACTGACTGAAATACACTGCTGAGGGAGCAGCAGGGAAGACAGGAGAGGTCTGCTGGGCCATGTGGGTTGCTCCCTAGCCGGCAGGGGATTGCTTCATAGTGCTGTGCTTAACCCCTTGCACCACCAGGGAGCCCTAGATTCACCCAAATTTTGCTGTAAACCATTTACAATTAAAAAAGAAAAAAGGGGGCCTCCCTGGTGGGAACTGGAAGCCACTGCAACACAAGGTCAATCCCTGGCCAAGGAGCTGACCCACATGCACAGCAGACCTCTCCTGTCTGTTCTGCCGCTCCCCTCAGCAATGTATTTCAGTAGATCCACCAGCTCTCCCCGCCTCCCCCCTCCTCCCCCCTCTGCCCCCACCGCCAATCCTCTCACCCTTCCCATTAATGGCCTGCACCCCAGCTCTTTTATGCATAAGTAAACCTCAAAAAAAAAAAAGTCAACTGGCTTGACTAAGGAGTATTCTAGTAGAGTGGATAATGCTTAGAACTGTGGGAATAAAATACTCCTAGGAAACTTGGTTGAGCTCCACTATGTGTAGAAAACATACAATTGAACCCCACAGCCCGTGCTCAGTTGCCTACCTTCATGCAATAACAACCCCAGCTGGCATAATTTTGCCAAGCATTTAAAAGACAGCGAATGTTCATCTATCATTGTAAACGAAATGCCAGGGGGGAGCGCGAACGCAGCCCCCCACTACCACAAATTATGCAGTCGAGTTTCCCACATTTGGGGAAATCGCAGGGGTCAGCACGTCCGGAGTGCAATGGATAAGCCTCGCCCTGGGAAAACCACCTTCGTGATCATGGTATCTCCCCTGCCAGGTAAGTATGAGCTGCTCGTCGCGCCGACACCCACACCCCGATCCGCACCTCGCTCTTCACACACGGTCGCTCGCCTCGCGCCGCCCGCCCGCCCCGACGCCCGCGACGGCCCTCGCCCCGACCGCGCCCGGCCCAAAAGCGCTCCGGGGGGGCACGGGCGCCCCCACACCAGCTCGCGCAGGGCCCAGCGCAGCAGGCCCAGCCTCCTCCGCGCGCTGCTCATCTACATACGCCACGCCCCACATGCGCGTGGTCGGGGTTCTTTCCACAACCAGGCTGTAAAAGTAGAGCGTGCCCGGGAGAAGTCCCCGACTCTCCCAACCAAAATGAACATTAGGGGCCTCCCTGGCGGCGCACGGGGTTAGGACGCAGCACTGTGAGGGCACCCGCGGCCTCGGCAGCGCGAGCTTGGTCCCTGGCGGCCAGGGAGCAACCCCCATGGCGCCCCTGGCCCCTCCTGGCTCCCCTGCTGCTCCCCTCTTCTATTCCCCAGTCTGTCTCTGGCCTGCACCCCAGTTCTTGCATGCATGCGTAAATAAGTCTTTAAAAAATAAAAAAAATTAGATGGAAGAGTTTGTTTTTCTTGCCGTTTATTTCTAACCTTTCCCCATTGAAAATCACAGTTTTTCAGGCTAGTCATCTCTAGGTGAGTTTCTCATTTGTTTACATTTTCTTTGCCTGCCCATGTAGTCTTGGGAAGGTTAGTCAGGTTGTCGGGGGAAAGGATGTCCTGAGCTAATTCCATACAGGCCTTGTGGACTGCACCCCCACTCCAGACCAAAGCCATCAGGACACTGGAAATGACAAATCCCATCATCACCAAAGGGAGGGTTGCTGGGACCTGAGGGTGGAGTTAAGCTGCCAGGGTTGGTATAAAATCAGAAACCGTGGGCCTTGGGGGCTCTCTCTTGTCTTCACAGCTCTTGGCTCTCGGCCAGCTCTCAGCGAGCCACTGGAATTCCAGGTCCTTGGAACGGGTGGGACGCATTTAAGACTTTATCTCCCTCTTTTCTCCCTGAGTTGTACATTTCCTCATTTCCCCTTCCCTTGTAAATAAACCTTTTATTAACCTTTTCTAGGTGCCTGCAGTTGAGTATTAATAAGTCCCTTTTAAGCGCATGGGTGAGGACCCACAGTCAAGCAACACGTTTTATATCGGGGTTGCCCTGTAACAAGGTTGGCTAGACCACTATGGGTTTTGTTTTTTTTTAAAGATTTATTTATTTATTTATACAAGCACTGGGTACAGTCAGAAGCGCGGGAGGGCGAGAGAATTCACCAGAGCCAGAGCGGGGAGCAGAGCAGGCAGAAGGACCGAAGTCCACTGCTGAGGGGAGCAGCGGGCGGCAGGAGAGGTCTGCGCGCCATGTGGGACCCTCCTCCGGTGGCCGGGGAGCAGCCGGGGATTTAACCTGCGCTGCAGAGACTGCGGTCAGCTTCGCAACCCAGCCCTCAACCGCTGCGCTATCCGGGAGGCCCTAGACCCCTATGTTTTACTAAATATGTCGTGTTCCCTATGTTGTCAAGTGGGAAGAAGTGCAGGAGCATGTGCAGTGTGCAGTCTTTTGTGAAAACAAGAAAATACACATTCTCTTCATTTTTAAAAAAGATTTATTTACTTATGCATACAAAATTGGGGTACAGGCCAGAGGAGGTGCATGGGTGGGGTGAGAAGATTCACCAGACACAGAGTGGGGAACAGAACAGGCAGTTTGACTGAAATACACTGCTGAGGGTGTTGTAGAGCAACCCTGATACAAAACGGGGTGCCTGACTGTGGGTCCTCACCCGCGCGCTTAAAAGGACTTATCAATGCTCTACTGCAGGCACACGTGAAAGGCTAATAAAAGGTTTATTTACAAGGGAAGGGGAAATGAGGAAATGTACAGCTCTGGGAGAAAAGTGGGAGACAAAGTTTTAAATGCGTCCTACCCGATCCGCCGATCAGGAATCCCAAAATGGCGCTCTCAGAGTTGGCCGCCAGCCAGGAGCGGTGAGCCAGGAGGCGAGCAATTGGGAGCCAGAGAGAGAGCCCAAGGCCCACGTGTTTGGTTTTTATATCCAACCTGGCTGCCCAACTCCACCCTCAGGTCCCAGCCTTTGTATCGGGGTTGCTCTACAACAAGGGGAGCAGCGGACAAGACAGGAGAGGTCTGCAGTGCCACGTGGGTAGCTCCCTGCCCTGGGATGGAACGCGTGCTGCAGTGGCTGCGGACAGCATCATAGGTTGCGTCCTAACTCCTTGCACCACCAGGGAGGCACCCAACATGCTCTTCTTGCAAGAGAAACACAAGACAGATAAACCATAGATGGTTTGTCAGAGATAAGTGGAAGTAGAAAATGACTCTTTTTGGGGTGTACTTTTTCGTTTAGTTTGGGTTTTCGAACTTTTTGGTTTTTGCTTTTTAATACTGAGAAAAAAAATCCTAAATTAAATAAGAAAAACAAATAAACCTTAAGTATCTGAGACTGCATGTACCGCACTTTGAAGTAGAAAAAAATAACTAGGCAAATGACTTCTGTACTCAGTACACTGAAAACATGCACCATCAAATCTCAAGACAAGAACTGCAAATACTGAACTGTTCCAGAACAGATTTTTCAGTCACATGGTTATAACAACTTTGTAATAATGTTGTGTGGATTCAACTTGAGTAAGTGGATATTGGGAATCAAGGATCTTACTGTAGGAGAAAGGAAACACAAATACAAAATGGGGAGGAGGATTCATGTGGTTGACTGAAAAGTGAAATGAGTATGGGCTCATTTTTTATTAAAATTTTTTATTTATGCGTACAAGAACTGGGGTGCAGGCCAGAAGTGCAGGGGGTGAGAGGATTCACCAGAGACAGGTGGGGAACAGAACAGGCACATAGACTGAAACACACTGCTGAGAGGAGCAGCGGGCAAGTTTGGAGAGGTCTGCAGCTCCATGTAGGTATCTCCCTGGCAGGGGATTGAACTTGTGCTGCAGTGGCTGTGGACAGCTTCTTGAGTTGTGTTTTAACCCTTGCACCACCAGGGAGGCCCAAGGGCTTTTTTTTTTTTTTAAGATTTATTTATTTATTTATACAAGCACTGGGTACAATCAGAAGCGCAGGAGGGTGAGGGAATTCATCAGAGCCAGAGTGGGGAGCAGAACAGGCAGAAGGACTGAAGTACACTGCTGAGGGGAGCAGTGGGTGCGGCAGGAGAGGTCTGTCGTGCCATGTGGACCCTCGCTGGCAGCAGGGAATGGAACCAGTGCTGCAGAGGCTGTGGGCAGCTTTGTAGCCCAGCGCTTAAGCGCTGCGCCACCAGGGGAGGCCCCCAAGGGCTCGTTTTTAATAGTGTATATGTATTTAGGAAAATATGTATATCTTAGCTATCCACTGAAGGGACCTAGAAGTGAAGACACAGTAGCATATTTGTCCAGCTCTTTTCTTCTTCTTTCTTTTTTTTTTTGTGCAGCAAAACAAAGAAACAATTGAGATGTCCAGTTCCTAAACAATGGTGAAGTAAAGCTGTGCTTGGACCTACATAATGAAATGTAAGGTTGGGGAGCCTTCCTGGTGGCCCAGGGATTAATGTCTCAGCACTATCAAGCTATCACCAGCCACTGTGGCATGAGTTCCATCCCACATGGCACAACAGGCCTTTCTTGTTTTGTCTGCTGCTCCCCTCAGCATTTCAGTATTTCAGTAGATCTGCCTATTCTGCTCCCCACTCTGTCTCTGGTGAATCCTCTCACACACATACACACCCCTGAACCTCTGGCTATACCCCAGTTATTTTTTAAATTTTTAAAAGTTATTTTTTATTTATTTATACAAGCACTGGGTACAGTCAGAAGCGCGGGAGAGTGAGAGGATTCACCAGAGCCAGAGCGGGGAACAGAACAGGCAGAAGGACGAAATACACTGCTGAGGGGAGCAGTGGGCGGTAGGAGAGGTCTGCGTGCCATGTGGAACCCTTGCCGGCGACCGGGTATCCAACTGGTACTACACAGGCTGCGGGCAGCTTCGCAGCCCAGTGCTCAACCTCTGCACCACTAGGGGAGGCCCTACATCCCAGTTCTTGTGTGCATAAATAAATAAAAATAAATCAAAAAAAAGAAAAGAAATATAAGGGACCTAAAAACCATTTTCACACTAACATGGGTTAGAGATGACAACTAAATGCAACATGTGATTTTGAATTTTCCTTTGATGCAAAGGACATTATTGGGACAATTAGTGAAAATGAATGGAATAGGGGCCTCCCCTGGTGGCGCAGGATGTTGAGTGCAGCGTGTGAAGCTGTCCACAGCCTTTGCAGCGCCGGTTTGATCAAGACCGGCTGGCAAGGGTCCCACATGACACGGCAGACCTCTCCTGTTGCGCCCGCTGCTCCCCTCAGCAGTGTATTTCATCAGTCTGTCTGTTCTGTTCCCCACCTGTCTCTGGTGTATCCTCTCACCCTCCCGCACATCTGCCTGTACCCCGGTTCTTGTATAAATAAATAAACCTTTTTTTTTTTTAAAGAAGAAAATGAACGGAATAATGTCTATACAGCAGATAATATTGTATTAGTTGTTTCTTTATTCTGATCATTGTAGTGTGTAGAAATACACACGAAGAGGGCCTCCCTAACCCCTGGTGGTGCAAGGGGTTAAGCACCGCACTGTGAAGCAATCCCCAGCCTCTGCAGCACAAGTTCGATCCCCGGCCTGTCGGGAAGCAACCCACATTGCACAGCAGACCTCTCCTGTCTCCCCGGCTGCTCCCCTAGCAGTGTACTTTGGTCAGTCTGCCTCTTCTGTTCCCCGCTCTGTGTCTGGTGAATCCTCTTAATTCCCACACCTCTGGCCTGTACCCCAATTCTTATAATCATAAATAAATCAATCATTTAAAAAATTGATGATACTTTAACTCGGCATCTAAGATTTTATTGGCAGTTACGTGTGCTTTTTGTCGACAGGGCGATGAGCCCCAAATCAGGCTTTGACCTTCTTCCTTGTTCCTCTTAACTGCGGGGCGCCGAGATCCGCGAGCCCCGGTGCCCCCGCGTCTCCCCTCCAGGCGGGGGATGGGCGCGCGTCCAGCCCCGCCCCGCGCGTGTCTCGGGAGGGCAGCGGCGAGAGCGCGTCCGCCAGAGCTAGAGGCCGGCGCGCCCGCGGCGACACGGGGCGTGGCGTATGTAGATGAGCAGCGCGCGGAGGAGGCTGGGCCTGCTGCACTGGGCCCTGCGCGAGCTGGTGTGGGGGCGCCCGTGCCCCCGGAGCGCTCTCGGGCCGGGCGAGGTCGGGGCGAGGGCCGGCGCGGGCGTCGGGGCGGGCGGGCGGCGCGAGGCGAGCGACCGTGTGTGAAGAGCGAGGTGCGGAGCGGGGTGTGGGTGTCGGCGCGGCGAGCAGCTCATACTTACCTGGCAGGGGAGATACCATGATCACGAAGGTGGTTTTCCCAGGGCGAGGCTTATCCATTGCACTCCGGATGTGCTGACCCCTGCGATTTCCCCAAATGTGGGAAACTCGACTGCATAATTTGTGGTAGTGGGGGACTGCGTTCGCGCTCTCCCCTGATAACGGGTTTTCAAAGAAAAGAACTTTCCCAGACTTGTTGCTACGCTGTTTAATATGTGATTTTTTTTTCCTCGTGAATTGGTTATTAAGTGAGGGGGGCAATGTAGATCTAAGTTATCTTTTGCAGTGTACTTGTGGACACACTTTTGTTTTTATAAGGAAACTAAGAGTGTTTAAGGATGGGAGGCGGGGGGCCACCATTCTGGGACATTTGTCCTGCTGACATTTGTCAACATGTTCACGGGGGTAAGTTCAGCCTGTAGGGCTACTGAGAACATGCCCAGGGGATCTGGGACGGTACTGCTGGCGGTTACTCCTCTGCAGCGGGCAGGTGCAGCATGGCGTTGCCGAGGGACTGGAACTGACTTGTCTCACTCCCAAGCAAGTGACAGTGAAGCACCACACGTGAGTGGAGTACAGTGCTTGTGTAAGGAGTGGACTTGTGCTTTCATAAAGAATGGAATTGGGAGGGACACAACTCTGGCCATCTAGAATGCTGGATGGCATCTCCCTGTGCCTGTGAACATGTCCCTAAGGAAACACGCATTTTCCGGGCCGCCTCCTGAGGCCCACTGAGAGGAGGCCAACACAAATGGTTGCCTTAAACTTGTATGTAATGCATTATATTACATGGTTGCCTTAAACCATTGCCTTACCAAGCAATGTAATGCATTGCTTGAAGTACAAGTTACAAAAAAGTGGAAGACTCCAACTACTCAATCTAATTTTTTTTTTAAAGATTTATTTATGTATTTATACAAGCACTGGGTACAGTCAGAGGCGCGGGAGGGTGAGAGAATTCACCAGAGCCAGAGCCGGGAGCAGAACAGACAGACTGACGAAATACACTGCTGAGGGGAGCAGCGGGCGGCAGGAGAGGTATGCGCACCATGTGGGACCATCTCCCGGTGGCCGGGGACCGATCTGGTGCTGCAGAGGGTGTGGGCAGCTTCGCAACCCAGCTCTCAACCGCTGCGCCACAGGGGAGGCCCTACTCAATCTAGTTTTAAACTAGGAAGACATAATGTTCATTCACATTAGAAAGTCCAATAACATCTGTATTGTAACTGACCATTATTAGTATCCTTTCTGTACACCAACTTTTATCCCAAGTCTCATTTCTCATCAACAGGTGCCATTTCCTATAGCAGGCTCTTTCCCTCTACATGTCAGTCATACATGTAGACAATTACCAAGGGGCTCCAATGGCAAATTGCTGCATGGTTCACTGGCTGAGCTAGGGATGGGTTCCAGGAAACCTGCATTTCACACATAGCTGTCTCTAACCTGCCTCTGCCCAATTCCAATTTTTATGAAGGCTAAAAGTGCACAGAGAAGCAGTTCCTTCTTTTGTAAAGGGATTGGTCAACTTGGTCCAGTATGCCACTTTAAAAGAAATACAAGTAAAGAGAAAACTAAGACTTGCACTGTAAAGCATACATAATAGAGGAGTAGATTTATTATAGCTACTCCACATTTTAAAGTGATCTACAATGACCACAGTTAAAAAGTATCACTGTTATCACCGTTTATTTGACAATAATTGGTTTAGTCTACAAGTTTAAGGCAAACATACTAATGCATTTGCTTTTCTTCAGAAATCATAAAGATTACATACATAAAGTCTGCCCCTAAAACATCATTAATTAAAAGTAAGTCTGATTAAGATGCTTTTCCAGAATACATGAAGGTGGTATACGGTATTTTTTAAAAACAAAATTCGCAAAAAAGTAACAGCAATCTTTATCTCAATTGAACAATGTATTTTGAAAGGGTTAAATTTCAGAAATTAGAGGTAAATAAGACTGGCAGCCATAAGGAATGCTAGTCATAAAATTAACAATTACAGAGGCAATTTAAACAAAAAGACTGAACTTTTGGCTTTTGAAGGGCAGGCGCACAAGGTGATGGGGATGGAGAGCTGTGTGGGGTTCAGATGCTGGACCACAGTGACCACCACAGACTGCAGCACCTGTGGGCGGCACTGCTCCACTGTTTCTCAGAAGAAAAGGAAAATAGATGCACTTTGTCAGCTGTTTCTTTTGTTTCCAGCAAGCCATAAATGCCTAATATCATTAAGAAAACAGAAATAAAAATCTGAAGGAAGGCAGCCCTTTTCAACCAGAAGGTGGAGTGTGGCTTATGTGTCTCCATTTAACACTGCCAGGCAGTTTTGCAGCAACTGTAGGTTACCCTAAAAAAGGGGCGGGGGAGGGGATAAATTATGAAGTTCAGAGTTTGGAAGATTCCTGTTGAAAATACAAGTTTGCTAAGGTATGATAATTTTGCAAAGAGCCATTCACTATATATAAATACAAGTTTAAAAGAAAAAATAATTACTTAAATTGTTTCCTGTGCACTGTTTTCCACATGCCAGTTTTTCAGTAAATTTCCATCTACACCTGGGCCTCTTTGGTGACCCAAGGGGTTAAACACAGCACTGTGAAGCAATCCACAGCCTCTGCAACACGAGTTCGCTCTCTGGCCAGGGAGCTAACCCACATGGCGCAGCAGACCTCTCCTGTCTCACCCACTGCTCCCCTCTGCAGTGTATTTTAGTAGCTCTGCCTGTTCTGCTCTCCACTCTGTCTCTGTTGAATCCTCTCACTCCCCTGCACCTCTGGCCTATGTCCCAGTTCTTGTTTGAATAAATAAATAAAAATCTTGGGCCTCCCCTGGTAGCGCAGGCGGTTGAGCGCAGTGCTGTGAAGCTGTCCGCAGCATTTGCAGCGCCAGTTCGATCCCGGCCAGCCGACGAGGGTCCCACATGGAGCAGCAGACTTCTCCTATCATTCCTGCTGCTCCCCTCAGCAGTGTATTTCGTCAGTCTGCCTGCTCTGTTCCCTGCACTGTCTCTGATGAATCCTCTCACCCTCCTGCGCTTCTGGCCTGTACCCCGGTTCTCATATAAATAAATAAATCTTCAAAAAAAAAACAACTGATAACAACCTAGTTTTCTATTATAACCAGATTTTAATTATGTGGCAAGACATACACCAATTATAATAAATGAAATACAAAACAGTAAGCACCTTATTGTAAACTTACTAATATCTAGTCTTGGGGATAGTTTTTGTGGATTTTGGGATATCTTAGACAACAGAGAAAAATTTCTCAACCTCACACTCCTGACTTTTTGGTCCATGTAATCCTCACCTGCAGTATGACAACCACAATGTTTCCAGGCATTGCTAAACGTCTCCTGGGAGGCAAAATCACCTCCAGTTGAGTGTCATTGGAATAGAAGAGCTTTCAAAATTTGAAGACAGAGAATTCATTTTAGAAAAGATTTGAAGTACAGAATATGGAAAATCAGAGGAAGGCATTTATCCATCGTAGAGGTTATAAAACTCTTTCTGTAGACGGCTAAAGAGTAAACATTTCAGACTTTGAAAGACATTCAGTCTCAATATTTCCATAGCAGTGTGAAAGCAACCACAGACAAAGCATTAATTAATAAGTGTGGCTGTATTCTTATTTATAGGTTAAATATAATTTCATGTAATTATCAAATATCATGAAATATTATTATTCTTTGGCTGTCTTTTTACAACCATTTAAAAATATGAACACCCTTCCTGCACACAGGCTACACAAAAGCAGAAAGGCTGTAGTTTAGTTGATCTATAACAAAATCTTTGATACTTTATGATCTTTTTAAAAAGAACAAAAACAGTGGCTTCCTGGTGGTGCAGGGGTTAGATTAAGTTTCAGTGCTATCAAGTTATAGGCAGCCACTGCAGCATGAGTTTGATCCCCAGTCAGGGAGCTAACCCACATGGCACAGCAGACCTTTCCTGTCTCACCTGCTGCTCCCCCCAGCAGTGTATTTCAGTAGATCCACCTGTGCTGTTCCCCATTGTGTCTCTGTTTAATCATCTCAACCCCTCCACCTCTGGCCTACACCCCAGTTCTTATATACATTGATAAATAAAAATAAATCTTAAAAAATAATAAAGGAGTCAACCAAGATTCCAAGACTTTCAGTCTCTGGCAGGGATGGAGGAAGTGACATGAGCAGAAACCAAGAGTCAAAGTAGTTACTGATTGAAGTATAGAAATGGAGTAGGAGATCTTGAGTTGGTTTGGGGGGTACATTACGTTTGAATTGCTAGTGGGGTTGCAAGGGGAGATATCTAGTAGGCAGTTGGAAAACTGACAAAGTAGAGCAGAGGGCTGGGACTCAAATCATCTGAAGTGGATGAAGACGTGAGGAGAGTGTCTGAGAGAAGCCTAGAACCTGAGTATATACAGGTGCAGAAACAGGGGAAGAGCCGGTCTCATAGTCAAGAAGTTGTCATCTACCTCATCTCAAGTGGAATCGGATAAGGACCGAGCAAATGTTGGAACTAAGAAGAGACCAAGAAAGGCAATTAGGAAGTAACCGGTGACAACCTAGGAACTTTTCAGCAGATAGTCGAGGACAAAGTCAGCTTGAGGAGGGAAAAGTGTAAAGGCGGGGCATCCTCACGGTGAAAGGGAGGAAAAAGGAATTGAGGCGAGGAGGTTGGGAGGGATGTTAGGTGTCAGTGCTTGGGGACCAAGCCAGGATTTTAGGTAGCTTGTTCTTCAGTATTTGGATTTTTCCTTCTTTAGGTCACCTCGGTGAACTGAGACTTTGCATGTTGACTGTTCATCTTAGAGACTGCCATTTGCGAGGGTGCCCGCGACTGTTTTGTTTCCAAGTATCTGTTTCCAAGTAAAGGAGCAGCAGAGGGCGCTGTGGGGACCCCGGGACAGGCCCTACCCACCCACATCCCTTGCCAGGGCGATCTGCGCACGCGCATCGGGCGGGAGCGGAAGTGCGGGCGGAAGTGGGGTAGGGGGCACTTTAGGGGAGGGACCTGGCGGCGTAAACAGGACCTCCGGCGCCCGTGGACGTCGTTGGAGAGTCCCAGCCGCCATGGACCGGCTCCGAGATGACTATGACCCCTACGCAGTTGAAGAGCCCAGCGACGAGGAACCGGCTTTGAGCAGGTTTGCCCGGCCCCCGCGCGGCCCTTGGAGCTTCGGGTCGAGACCAGGCCTCTGCCTCCTCCCCTCAAGGCGCCTGTGGGCCCCAGTCCTGGCCTGCAGTCGTCTGCGGGGGGCTGAGGGGGGTTCTGGTGAGGTCGCGCAGACACTGGGGAGGCGGGGCTGACACTGGCACTGGGAAGTGGGATATTCTGAAACCACGCGTAAATCTGCAGAATCTGTGAGACCGAATTCGACCTCTGCAACTTACTGGCCTTGTGACCTAAGGCAAGTCCCTTTTGGTTTCCCACCTATGAAAAGGGCATACGGTAGTTGTATCATGAGTATGTTGTGAAGCTCACGGGATTTGGTCAAAGTGAGCTACTTATTTTGAAGACTAAAGTATCGTAATTAGAAATAAGGAACCACTTAACAGACTTTTTGGGAGCACCAGTGCTTGGTCTGCACTGCAGAGGCTATCATAAGATCTTTGTTTTTCACAGATTTACAGTTTAGTGGGAAACAAAGTATGTGGCTTGGAAGAGCTTTGTAGAAAAAATTGATCCTGAGATGGGCACAGATACTGTTCCGTGGGAATTACCAGAAAGAAAGGATTCAGCCTACTTGGGGGAAATTTGCTTACTTTGCCAAGTGATTTCCAGGGAAATTTAGCTACTTTCTAAGCTCTCAGCAGATCCTGTTGATAAACTTAAAAGTATTATGTCTCAGAAAGCTTTCCATGATTCTCTCCTTCCTTCAATCAGTGTTTCCTCATACTATCCTGGGGAGGGATTTTAAGCATGGGAGATTAGACTACTGTGAAATTTGCTGTTGTAGGGAACTAAGATAGTTTCTTAAGATTTCCTGTGAAAACGAGTTTGAGTTAATGGGTCCATTTGTGAGGTGTATATAGGCCTCTATTAGTAGTTCAGTTTGATTGGTATATTGCAGTGTTTCCTGAACTTGTGTTATCCTGATGTTAACATTCTTCATATTCACCTGTGTTATTTAATATTTCTCTTTAAGTTAACTTTTATTTTTCTAGTTAACTTTTTTTTTTTTAAAGATTTATTTATGCACACAAGAACTGGGATACAGGCCAGAGGTGTGTGTGGGGAGGGGAGGGATGGGGGGTGAGAGGATTCACCAGAGACAGAGAGGGGAGCAGAACAGGCAGGTTGATTAAAAAACATTGCTGAGAGAAGCAGTGGGTGAGATGGGAGAGGTTTGCTGTACCATGTGGGTTAGCTCCCTGGCCAAGGATTGAACTCCTGCTGCAGTGGCTGGCAATTGCTTCATAATGCTGAGACTTAACCCCTAGCACCACTAGGGAGATCCCATAATTGAACTTTCTTTAAGTACTATTGAATATATTAGAAATGTCTGTCATTAATTTTGATAGCATGAAATGCCCTCTGATGTCTGCTTTAATTCTGTCATTCTATTGATGGGGAAACTCAGGAAAGGATGCCAAGTAAATTGGCAGAAGTTGTCCAGGATAAGTTGGAATTACTTTAGCATTCTCTCTATAGGTCTTTATAGCTCTGTGGCTTTTAAATTGTAAGTTAACTTCTAACTATTAATGTCTATGTGGATATACTAGTAATATACCTGTGTTACAGTTTTATTTAGTGTCCAGAGTTTTAAAAAACTCAATGTTCTGTGAAGTAAACTTTTTATTTCTGATGGAATTATGAATTGGTGCAATACTTTTGGAAAGCAGTGTGAAAATTCAGAAGTCTGAAAGGTGTTTGCATCTAATTCTAAGCATTTATCCTATGAAATCAACAGAAACATGCAGGGATGTTCATTGTATATATTAGCAAAAAGTTAGAAATAAATTTTAGCATCTTCAAGAGGAAATGTTATGCAGCCTTTAAAAAAATTAGAAATGTGCAGAAATAATTCATCTATCAAGTCAGAATAACTGTTTATAGGGGGCCTCCCTGGTGGTGCACGGGTTAAAGACACAGTGCTTTCAAGCTACTGCCAGCCACTACTGCACCGAGTTCAATCCCTGGCCAGCCAGGGAGCTAATCCACATGGTGCAGCAGACCTCTCCTGTCTTGCCCACTGTTCCCCTCATCAGTGTATTTCAGTAGATCTACCTGTTCTGCTCCCCACTTTGTCTCTTGTGAATCCTCACACACCCCACACCTCTGGCCTAAACCCCAGTTTTTGTATGCACAAATAAAAATCTTTAAAAAAAAATTCTTCAGTAGTGAGAGGATGGGAATTTTAAAATTTTAATCCTTTAATATTCATATTTTTATGGTTTTTATATATACTAGCTCTGAAGATGAAGTGGATGTGCTTTTACATGGAACTCCTGACCAAAAACGAAAACTAATCAGAGAATGTCTTACTGGAGAAAGTGAGTCATCTAGTGAAGATGAATTTGAAAAAGAAATGGAAGCTGAATTAAATTCTACTATAAAAACAATGGAGGACAAGTTATCCTCTCTGGAAAGAGGTAAACTTTAGTTAAGATTTTCTGTAAATACTTTTGTAAGCTCTGTAAGGACAGAACCCTAGTCTGTGCTCTGTTTTATCCCTAGCACTTTCAGTTTGTATTCAGATATTTATTGAATAAATGAATAAATCGTTTGGCAATCTGAACTAGAGCGTTTATTGAGAGTGTTCTTTGATGATTAGTGAAGAAATTTCCTGTGTTGCTGGAGAGAGAACACTTAGTGTTTCCTTGCATAATTTCCTTTTGTAATTTTTACTCCGGGACTTGGGAAAAAAAAGAAAAGAAAGAAATATAAGCTTGTAGACACATTTTTTAGGATTGTATAATACGGACATGGCATACTAAATGATGTATCATCACACATTCCTGTCTCATTTCAGTAGGAAATGGAACATATTGCAAGTTAACTTACAATTTAAAAGCCACAGAGCTATAAAGACCTATAGAGAGAATGCTAAAGTAATTCCAACTTATCCTGGACAACTTCTGCCAATTTACTTGGCATCCTTTCCTGAGTTTCCCCATCAATAGAATGACAGAATTAAAGCAGACATCAGAGGGCATTTCATGCTATCAAAATTAATGACAGACATTTCTAATATATTCAATAGTACTTAAAGAAAGTTCAATTATGGGATCTCCCTAGTGGTGCTGGGGGTTAAGTCTCAGCATTATGAAGCAATTGCCAGCCACTGCAGTAGGAGTTCAATCCTTGGCCAGGGAGCTAACCCACATGGCACAGCAAACCTCTCCCATCTCACCCACTGCTTCCCTCAGCAATGTTTTTTAATCAACCTGCCTGTTCTGCTCCCCTCTCTGTCTCTGGTGAATATGTTTGATAATTGGTCATTTTGTAAAATGTTTTTAACTGGCTTATGCTTAAGCCAGTTTTTAACTGGCTTATGCTTCTGACTGTACCCAGTGCTTGTATAAATAAAACTGGCTTATGAAAACAGGACTTCTCAACATTGGTTTCCATGTGGTTATGCTGTATGTTAACTCTTAAGTACTAAAAGAAAAAAAATAAGAGGAAGAACAAAAGCAAATCTTTTAGGGATGCAGGCATCTGTGTGGAAAATGTCATGGCATTAGGCACAAGTGAGAAGAGTAAGAATATGTCCTTGACTCATTCCCTGTTTCTCTGTAGGGCTATCCCCTTTCCCCTAAAGTCCGTTAAAACAAGATGATTCCTATTTTCCACAATATACTGCATAACTGAAAAGTAGAAATCTGTATGCTGGTGGCTGTTTAATTAGAATAATTTTTTCATGATTTGGAACATTTAATCAAGGAGGGGAAGTTCTCTGTAATAACATAGGGCACAGAGATAGTATGTCTTTGATGTGAAACAATTTTCCCATCCAAATGAGATTGAAGTTACTTGTGAATTATGTATGATTTAATCTGTAAACTTTCCTTATGGTTTGAATAGGTTCTTGCTCAGGGTATGGGAAAGTTGGAACAACTTCAACAAAGTACTATGATGATATATATTTTGATTCTGATTCTGAGGATGAAGACAAAACAAGTAAGTAACATGTTTACTAGGTTTAGCTGTTACATTTTGTGAAAAGAGTTTACCTTGTGATCATTTGGCATTAGGATTTCCCTGTGACTCTTATCCTTTAAGAAATTGCAGTCATTGATATGAAAACAAAAGCAGAATTGTTGAATCAAAGTGGATGGGCATACACATGTAAGAGGACATGGAACCAACAGTGGTGCTACATAGGTGCACCTGAGGAGAGGTAGAGTCTGTCCTAACTGAATGCCTTCTTAGGGCTCTTGCCTCACTCTTCTTTCAGGTTCCTTAAAGCAGCATTTGTTTTAAACCTTCAAATATTTTTACCTCATTGCAGAAGTTTTCTTAACTTCTGGCTTTTATATTTTGCTTTCTAAATCAGCTTATCTTTTCTTTGTGATTGATTTTGTATAAAACTTGAGCAAAGTTAAACATGATAGGAGCTGAAGCTAATTTAATTATATCAATTACCCTGGAATACACAAAGAAAAATTTTCTGTGATGAAGTTTTTTTTTTAAAAAAAGATTTATTTATTTATTTATACAAGCACTGGGTACAGTCAGAAGTGCGGGAGGGTGAGAGAATTCACCGGAGCCAGAGCAGGGAACAGAACAGGCAGACTGACGAAATACACTGCTGAGGGGAGCAGCGGGCAAGACAGGAGAGGTCTGTCACACCATGTGGGACCCTCGCCGGCTGCCAGGGATCAAATCGGTGCTGCAGAGGCTGTGGGCAGCTTTGTAGCCCAGTGCTCAACTGCTGCACCACCAGGGGAGGCCCGATAAAACAGTTCTATATTTTAATGTGCTATTATCTAAATGTAGATCTCCTTAACTACATTTAAAAAGTCTAGTGTGGGGCCTCCCTGGTGGTGCCAGGGGTTAAGTGTCAGCACTGTGAAGCTATCCACAGCCATTGCAGCATGAGTTCCATCCCCAGCCAGAGAGCTACCCCCATGGCACAGCAGACCTCTTTTGTCTCTCCTGTTCTCCCCTCAGCAGTGTATTTCAGTAGATCTGCCTGTTCTGCTCCCCACTCTGTCTTTGGTGAATCCTCTCAACCCCCACACCTCTGGCCTGTACCCCAGCTCTTGTATGTTTAAATAAATAAATCTTTGAGCAAAGATTGATTTATTGGGCCTCCCCGGTGGCGCAGCGGTTGAGCGCTGGGTTGCAAAGCTGCCCGCGGCCTCTGCGGCGCCGGTTCGATCCCCGGCTGTTCCCTGGCCACCGGAGGAGGGTCCCACATGGCGCGCAGACCTCTCCTGCTGCCCGCTGCTCCCCTCAGCAGTGTACTTCGGTCCTTCTGCCTGCTCTGCTCCCTGCTCTGGCTCTGGTGAATTCTCTCACCCTCCCATGCTTCTGACTGTACCCAGTGCATGTATAAACAAACAAACAAACAAACAAATAAATAAATAAAACATGCCTCTATTTAAAAAAAAAAAAGATTGATTTATGCATGCAAGAACTGGTGTACAGCCCGAGGTGAGGGGGGTGAGAGGATTAATCAGAGACAGTGGGGAGCAGAACAGGCAGACTGACTGAAATATACTGCTGAGGGGAGCAGCAGGTGAGACAGGAGAGGTCTGCTGCGCCATGGGGTAGCTCCCTGGCCACCCGGGGGTCGAACTCATGCTGCAGAGGTTGCAGACAGCCTCACAGTGCTGTTTAACCCCTGTTCCACCAGGGAGGCCCCTTTTTTTTTTTCATTCTTTTTTGAAATATTTTTTGTTCTGACTTTAGTAGCATTTATATCTAGGATCATATGGAGAATTTAGATATCAAAAACAATTTTTATTTTTGGCCTGCTTTGGGTGGCCTTTTTAGATTCTGAATTCTTATTATTTGAACCTATTACTTGAGATGCCGGTATTCAGTGAAAAATTTTTTGACTTCTCAGTCATCTTCATTTTTAGTGCCTTATTAATTGTACACAAACTTTAATTGGACGAAGTTTAGAGACTTTTTTTAGGAAAAAAATAAGTAGAAAAAAATACATAACTTAGGAAGTGGGATTCTCCATTCTGTGTTAAAGAAGTGTGAACTTTAAACTTGATACTTATTCATGTCCTTAATATTTTCAAAATTAGCACAGATGACCAAGAAAAAAAAGAAGCAGCGACACAGGATTCCAACAAATGATGAATTATTATATGATCCTGAAAAAGACAACAGAGATCAGGCCTGGGTTGATGCACAGAGAAGAGGGTAAGAACTGAAATTTAATATTTAGAATCTTTAGAGAAAAAAAATGATTAAATGATGATTTTTTACTTTATTCACATTTTGAATGTGTGGGTGTACACATATATATGTTTATACAGGCACACCTAAACAAAGCAAGCTTGGAGAAAAACTGCTGTGTGTAGTTCAATTTGAATATAACTAGCAAATTTCATTCAATTACTTTTTAAAAAATTACTGTTGAATTCAAGTTCCTGTAGTCACTCTTTCCATTCAAGAAACAGAACTGATTTTCTCCAAGTAAACACAGTTTGAAATAAATTTGAGATTAAGAGTTTATATGAAGGGGCCTCCCTGGTGGCACAGGGGTTAAAGACATAGCACTATGAAGCTATCTATCAGCAGCAACTGCAGCATGAGTTTGATCCCGGCCAGGGAATGAACCCACATGGTGAAGCAGACCTCTCCTGTCTTGCCCACTGCTCCCCTCAGGCAGTGTGTTTCTGTACATCTGCCTGTTCTCCCCACTCTGTCTCTAGTGAATCCTTTTACATCCCTACCCCACACCTCTGGCCTGTACCCCAGTTCTTGTATGCATAAATAA
Source organism: Talpa occidentalis (assembly GCF_014898055.3). Lineage (NCBI taxonomy): Eukaryota > Metazoa > Chordata > Mammalia > Eulipotyphla > Talpidae > Talpa > Talpa occidentalis. The sequence continues at coordinate 50,426,695 of NW_023601104.1, read as the reverse complement.
ATAAAAATAAATCTTAAAAAAAAAGTTTATATGAATAGTGTATGATATGCTTACCACATAAATTGTTTTTAACTATTTACTAATTTGATTTTTAAAAATTGAGATGAATTTCATATAACAAAATTAACCATTTAGAAATGAACAATTTAATAGCATTTAGTACATCTATGATGATGTGCGGGCACAACCTTTATCTAGTTTCAAACCATTGTTACGATTCCAAAGGAAACTATATTTGTTAAGCAGTTCCCCATCTCCCTTCCCCAGTTTCTGGCAACTACCCATTTGCCTCTGTGGCTTCTATTCTGGATATTTGATATAAATGGAGTATCCTACAACGTGTGACCTAGGCATCTAACTTATTTCACTTAGCATAATGTTTTCTGAGGTTAAATCATATTGTAGTTTATATCAATATTTCCTTTTTAATGGATGAATAATATTCCATTGTATGGATATATCAATTTGTTTGTTCATGTGTTGGTATAGATTGTTTTTTTTTTTTTTTAAGATTTATTTTTATTTATGCATACAAGAACTGGGGTGTAGACCAGAGATGCAGGGGGTGAGAGGATTCACCAGAGAGAGTGGGGAGCAGAACAGGCAGATCTGAAATACGCTGTTGAGGGGAGCAGCAGGCGAGTCAGGAGAGATCTGCTGCACCATGTGGGTTAGCTCCCTGGCTGGGCGGGGATTGAACTAGTGCCTCAAGGGCTGGTGATAGCTTGATAGTGCTGAGATTTTAGCCCCTGTGCCACCAAGGAGGCCCAAGAACCTCTATTTTTCCAGTACAGAGGGATTTTAATGTGCTGTGGGTCTTTTTATGCCACCTTTAATCCTCCACTCTCCCATTTTGTCCTTTTTCCTCTTCAGTTTTACCGAGGCACCGCTTCTTCCAGTTGTTCTTTGCATTTTTTTTTAAAGATTTATTTATTTATACTTACAAGAAGTGGGGTACAGGCCAGAGATATGGAGGGTGAGAAGATTCACGAGAGAAAGAGTGGGGAACTGAACAGGCAGATTGACTGAAATACACTGCTCAGGGGAGCAGTGGGTGAGGCAGGGGAGGTCTGCTGCACCATGTGGGTAGCTCCCTGGCTGGGGATTAAACTTGTGCTGCAGAGGTTGCAGAAAACTTCATAGTGCTGTGTTTAACTCCTTGCATCACCAGGGAGGCCCTTTGCATTTCTTTAATGAATTATTTTTTGATCATCAGCAGTGTGAATTGAACATTTTAAGCTCTATGAGTGATATTGAGAAAGTCAGGGAGCTGATAATCTAGTTCCCAATTTTAATAACAAAATTTGTCAATGAATAAGATGAAATACATTTTTTTTGTTACATAGTCTTGAGAAGAAATATTTTGACTTGATATATTCCTATATCAAGAAATGATAGACTTTTATTTATTTATTTTCTAAGATTTATTTATTTATACATACGAGAACCCGGGTACAGGCCAGATGCGTGGGAGGGTGAGAGGATTCACCAGAGACAGGATGGGAACAGAACAGGCAGACTGACGAAATACACTGTTGAGGGGAGCAGTGGGCGTGATAGGAGAGGTCTGCTGCGCCATGTGGGATCCTCACCCGCTGGCTGGGAATCGAATTGGCGCTGCAGAGGTTGTGGACAGCTTCACAGCGCTGTGCTCAACTGTTTGTGCCACCAGGGGAGGCCCTGATAGACTTTTAAGACCACAGAAACCAGTTTCAAATAATGATTCACTACATTTTAAGTAGTGATCATGCCTGTCTGATTCGGTGCTATATGCCAAGCATTTTATGCATTGTTACATGGGTTCTCAATATGTATTGAATGAATGACTAAGTTAGCCTCCTCTGATTTGGATTTTGAAATTTGCTGAGCATTGAAGATACTTAACAGTTATATGTACCACATTTTCAGTATTTTTTCCTCACAAATATTTAAAGAGTTTAGGAATAAATGCAAATAGTTAAATAGTTTATCATTTGTTTACTATTTTTATTAGTTTACCATTAGCCTCCTTTAAGAATATATTTTCAGGGGCCTCCCTGGTGGCACAAGGGTTAAAGTCTCAGTGCTATCAAGCTGTTGCCAGCCACTGCAGCATGAGTTTGATTCCGGCCAGGGGGCTAACCCACATGGTGCAACAGATCTCTCCTGTTTTGCCCACTGCCCCCCTTAAAAAAGTGTATTTCGGTAGATCTGCCTGTTCTGCTCCCCACTCTGTCCCTGGTGAATCCTTACCCCTACACCTCTGACCTACACCCTTGTTCTTGCATGCACAAATAAATAAAAATAAATTTTTAAAAAATACATACTTTCATACTTTGTCATCATAAGTGGATTTCATGCTTTGTTCTTTTAATCAGCAAGTATTTATCAAGCCCTTACTATATAGCAGATACCATTTTATACTCTTGAAATACAACAGGGAACAAAACAGACACAAATCCTTAGGATTCAGAGCTTATGAGCTTGCTTTTTTTTTTTTTTAAGATTTTTATTTATTCACACAAGAGCTGGGGTACCAGCCAGATGCGGGGCGTGAGAGGATTCACCAGAGACAGAGCGGGGAACAGAACAGGCAGACTGACTGAAACACACTGCTGAGGGGAGCAGCAGCTGAGACAGGAGAGATCTGCTGGCCGGCTGGGGAATTCGTGCTGCAGAGGCTGCAGACTGCTTCGTAGTGCAGTGCTTAACCCTTTGTGCCCCTGCTGTTTATTTAAAAATTGGAGAGTGGCATTAGAAATCTGGATCTGACTTTAATGTGTACCTTGGTGCTCCCTTGTTCTAGTTACCATGGTTTTGGATTACAGAGGCGACGTCAACAGCAACACCCTGTTCCAAATAGTGATGCTGTTTTGAATTGTCCTGCCTGCATGACCACACTGTGTCTTGATTGCCAAAGGTAATGGATAAAGGGTAACAGCACACACACATCAAAAAATAAGTTAGTTCCTTTGTTTAAATCAGAAATGGACTTTGAGGTACTTAGGAAGTCTGATAAAACTGTGTACTCACAAATCCTTGCTACATAATGCTTATATGATATATACAAATAATTTTGGTTATACTTATTTCTAAGTAGCTTTTCTTATAAAGTACTTGTCAGTGTTTATAAGGATTCAGTGGGAACTGCATATATTTTTTTTTTTTTTTTTAAAAGATTTATTTATTTATTTGCATAAGCACTGGGTACAGTCAGAAGCGCGGGAGGGTGAGAGAATTCACCAGAGCCAGAGCGGGGAGCAGAGCAGGCAGAGTGACGAAGTACACTGCTGAGGGGAGCAGCGGGCGGCAGGAGAGGTCTGTGCGCCATATGGGACCCTCCTCTGGTGGCCGGGGAGCAGCCGGGAATCAAACCAGCGCTGCAGAGGCTGCGGGCAGCTTTGCAACCCAGCACTCAACCGCTGTGCCACCGGGGAGGCCTCTGCATATATGTTATGGAATGACATACTCTCAACATTTTTGATTGTGATAAAATGTATGTAAGATGAAATTTACTATTTTAACCATTAAAAAAAGTTTGCTGTTGGGGAGTACTTTATTTGAATATGCAAGTTTTTTTTTTTAAAAGATAAATTTATGCATACAAGGCCAGAGGTAGGGGGTGAGAGGATTCACCAGAGATAGAGTGGGGAACAGAACAGGCGTATCTACTGAAATAACACTGCTGAGGGGGAGCAGCAGGCAAGGCAGGAGATGTCTGCAGTACATGTGGGTTAGCTCCCTGGCCTGCCAGGGATTGAACTAGTGCCGCAGTGGCTTGAGATAGCTTGATAAGTATATTTCGGATATACCAATGGTGTCTTTATTTTTATTTATTTATTTATTTTAAAGATTTATTTATGCATACAAGAACTGGGGTATAGGCCAGAGCTACACGGGGTGAGAGGATTCACCAGAGACAGAGTGGAGAACAAAATAGGCAGACTGACTGAAATACACTACTGAGGGGATCAGCGGGTGAGATAGGAGAGGTCTGCTGCACCATGTGGGTTACCTCCCTGGCTGGGGATCAAACTTGTGCTACAGTGGCTACAGATACCTTCACAGTGCTATGCTTAACCCCTTGCATCACCAGGGAGGCCCTGGATGGTGTCTAACCCCTGCACCACCAAGGAGACCCCTGATATATTCATTCTTATATTATGTAACAAGTTTCTTCCTAGTCTTAACATTTCTTTAACTTTTCTGTTTTGTGCTCATGTCTTTACGCTGGCAGGCATGTCAGTAAGTTTTTGGTATTCTCAAATTTTAGCTAAATGTATTATCCAAATTCTCTGTTTCCTGTTTCTCTTAGGCATGAATCATACAAAACTCAGTATAGAGCAATGTTTGTGATGAATTGTTCTGTCAACAAAGAGGAGGTCCTAAGATACAAAACCCCAGAGAATAGGAAGAAAAGGCGAAGCCATAAGAAGATGCGGTCTAATCATGAAGATGCTTCAGAGCAGGTAGATACAGAAGTGGAAGAAATCTACCACCCAGTGATGTGCACTGAATGTTCCACTGAAGTGGCAGTTTTTGACAAGGATGAAGTCTTTCATTTTTTCAATGTTTTAGCAAGCCATTCCTAGATAACAGCTGGCACTTAATTGTTCAGTACTGTATATAAGGTAAATATGAACAATTACTTTCCTACTGCTTCTTCCTATCAAGTGACATTCTGAGTGGTTATTTGAGGAAGCAGTGTTTTATCTTTATCTTTTTGAAAGAGAATGGTTAGCAGCCTTCATACTGCTCCACTTACTTTATTTAAAAAAATTTCCCCAACTCTGACGGGACTGATTATTCATTCCACTTTTGATGGACATTTGGAAATTGTGGGGTTTTTATTTACTAAAACTCTTTAAAATTAAAATATTCTGGAATTATAAGTAATCTTTGTTTCAGAGTTATTTTTATCTTTTTATTTTGGATATACCAGATGGTGTGTTTAAATTAGAAACTATGCTAAGATGTATCTTTATTTCCCCTCTACCTCTTAGAATGGAGAGGAGGTATTTAGTTATGGTTGCAATTATATGGAGTTATAGCCTTGAGTAAATATAGGTCTTTCCTTAATGGAGCTGTACTTTCCAATCTTGTAATGTAATGATTAACATTGTAAAATAAAAATTTGTGGTGAGAGAGAGCATCTTCATCCTCTGATCTTAGACTTAAAATTAATTCTGTTGTTGCCTCTTGTGTCTACCATTCCTTCTATTGCTGGTAATCATGGTTTTTTTTTTTTTTTAAATATAGATCATTATTGGCAGCGTGGGAGAAAATTGCATTGTAGACATCTGTACATTTTAGCTATTTTGAAGAATTATGTATTTGGACTATTTGCAGAAATAACATTAGAAAACTCAGGGTCGGGGCCTTCCTGGTTAATAATGCAAGGGGTTAAGATGGAACCTATGAAGCTATCAGCAGCTGCTGCAGCACAAGTTCGATCCCCAGCCAGGGAGCTACCCACATGGCGCAGCAGACCTCTCCTGACTTGTCCGCTGTTCCCCTCGGCAGTGTATTTCAGTCAGTCTTCCTGTCTGTTCCCCACTCTGTCTCTGGTGGGTCCTCTCACCCCCAACACCTCTGGCCTGTACCCCAGCTCTTGTAGCATAAATAAATAAATCTTAAAAAAAATAAAAGAAAACTCAGGGTCTTCTTAGTCTAATAGAGATGTGATAAAGTGTAAAAAAAATTCAGGAGATATGTTTTATTTTTTAAAAAGATTTACTTATTTATATAAGCACTGAGTACAGTCAGAAGCACGGGAGGGTGAGAGAATTCACCAGAGCCAGAGTGGGGAGCACAACAGGCAGACGGATGAAATATACTGCTGAGGGGAGTAGCGGGTGTGGCACGAGAGGTCTGCGTGCCATGTGGGAGCCTCGCTGGTGGCTGGGGATCGAACCGGTGCTGCAGAGGCTGCGGGCAACTTTGCAGCCCAGCGCTCAACCACTGTGCCACCAGGGGAGGCCCTAAAAATAAATCTTAAAATAAAACATATCTCTGGTCTCCCCGGTGGCGAAGCGGTTGAGCACTGGGCTGCAAAGCTGCCCGCAGCCTCTGCAGCGCCGGTTCGATCCCTGGCCGCCGGTGAGGGACCCCATGGCATGCAGACCTCTCCTGCCACACCCGCTGCTCCCCTCAGCAGTGTATTTCGTCCGTCTGCCTGTTCTGCTCCCCGATCTGGCTCTGGTGAATTCTATCACCCTCCCGTGCTTCTGACTGTACCCAGTGCTTGTATAAATAAATAAGTAAATCTTAAAAAAAAATTATTTAAGATTTTTTTTTAATGCATACAAGAGCTGGAATACAGGCCAGAGGTATGGGGGGTGAGAGGATCCACTGGAGACAGTGGGGAACATAACAGGCAGACTGACCTAAGTACACTGCTGAGAGGAGCAGCAGGCGAGTCAGGAGAGGTCTGCTGCACCATGTGGTTGCTCCCTGGCCGGCTGGGGAATTGAACTCGTGCTGCAGCGGCTGAGGAGAGCTTCATAGGTTGCATCTTAATCCCTTGTACCACCAGGGAGGCCTTAAGATTTATTTTTTAAAATTTCTATTTATGCATACAAGAACTGGGTTATAGGCCAGAGGTGCAGGGGGTGAGAGGATTCACCAGTGACAGAGTGGGGAGCAGAAGAGGCAGATCTACTGAGATACACTGCTGAGGGGAGCGGTGGGCAAAACAGAAGAGGTCTGCTGTGCCATATGTGGGTTAGCTCCCTGGCCGGGGATCGAACTCAAGCTGCAGTGGCTGGTGATAGCTTGATAGTGCTGAGACTTTAACCCTGTGCCACCAGAGAGACCTTATTTTCTGTTCTTTTGTTTTTTTAGGATAGTATCTTAATGTGATTGCATTCAGATTGTTTGACAATCATAGAGCTTTTTAGCACACTCTTCTCATGCTTTGTAAATGTTACTGTCTTATCTGTCTTAAACAGCTACACGTAAGCCTTCAAATGATTACTTGTTCTTTTTTTCTTTCATAGAAGAACTGGGGTGTAGGCCAGAGATGTGGGGATTGAGAAGATTCACCAGATACAGAGTGGGGAGCAGAACAGGTGGATCCACTGAAATACATTGCTAAGGGGAGCAGCGGGTGAGACAGGAGAGGTCTACTGCACCATGTGGATTAGCTCCCTGGCAGGGAGTGGGGATTGAACTCAGGCTGTAGTGGTGATAGCTCTGATACTTAACCCCTAGGCTGCCAGGGAGACTGCGATCACTTGTCTTAATCTGCCCCAATTCCCTTTCTAAGTGAAACATAAAGTATTTAATAATTAGCTATGGTTTGGTGATCCCACTGAAACACTTGAATGTTCTTTTCCTCATCAGGTTGGCTCACTATATATAGATGTTTATTGAAGTAACATTGCATTATAAGATTATGTAAGTTTCAGGTGTGCATCAATAAAATTCACATATGAATTTTTGCTGCATTAAGTTTTGGTTCATCACTAAAAGTTTAATTCTATTCTTCACTATACAGTATTTGTTTTTATTTTTTTTTTATTTTTTTTTTTTTTATAGAGGCATGTTTTTATTTATTTATTTATTTATTTTATTTTATTTGTTTTGTTTATACATGCACTGGGTACAATCAGAAGCGCGGGAGGGTGAGAGAATTCACCAGAGCCAGAGTGGGGAGCAGAGCAGGCAGAAGGACTGAAGTACACTGCTGAGGGGAGCAGCGGGTGGCAGGAGAGGTCTGCGCACCATGTGGGATCCTCCTCCGGTGGCCGGGGAGCAGCCGGGGATCGAACCGGCGCCGCAGAGGCTGCGGGCAGCTTTGCAACCCAGCGCTCAACCGCTGCGCCACCGGGGAGGCCCTACAGTATTTGTTTTTATTGCTGCGTACCAAATGAACACAAATTTAGTGGCAGAAAATGATGCATATCCCTTAATTTTGTGCAGGATGTTTCCTGGGAATGATTTAGCAGTGTCTACTCAGGATGTTGTAAGGTTATAATCAAGTTGTTGGTCAGGTTGAATTCTCATCTGGAGACTTGACTGGGGAAGTCTATCTCCAAGCTTCCTCAAGTTGTTGGCAGAATTCACCTCCTAATGGTTAAAGGGCTGAGGTGGTTGTTTTCTTGCTGATTGTAAGCTAGTTGATGTTCTTAGCTTTTAAGAAGAGGCACAGTATTCTTTTTTTCATAGAGTCAAAGATAGTAACTGTGATGTAAAAATAAGGGGGTAGCTGCTAGAAGAAATGACTGAAAGTATATTTTAAAATTAGAGTTCGGAGAAGGTCTAAAGAAATAACACTTGAGCTGAAAACTCCCCACTGAGAAGTTTTCTTATTGATGGATATATCTGGGTTATTACTTGGTGTTACAAACATTGATGCTCTGAACATTGAATTTTCGACATGTTGATATATGTTTGTAGGAATTTCTCAGGGTAAAAATCTGGAGTAATTAAGTTATAGTATTTATGAATGTTTGATTTCAAGATAGTGCCAAATTGGAAAGTGTTGAAGGGGCTCAGATGTTGGTGGGAATGGGAGCAGACGGCTAACTTATGCCTGTCGCACCACTGATATATCCTCCCATTCCCCATTTTCGTTAGGAGCTCTAGACCCAAGTCTGCAGAGTGTGCACTGTCAGCTGCATAGATAGTCAGATCAGTTCTGAGAAGGGGGAATCAGGCTAGTGCATCACTGGGGATGGGGCCCACTGGGAACACCCTAATTCCTTCGCACATATCTCCCCTCAGTCAGTGGTGTGTGCCTCCATACAGCTAAGCATTCCCCTCTCCAGGACAACTAACCAGGCAGCAGAGCCATGGTTTGAAGGCAGCTGCCCTCCTGGGACCACAGCCTCTAGGCATCTCTCATCACCCATCTCTTACTTCATGAACCATGAATTTCTTCAGGGTCCCCTCTGTTGTACTCTTTGTTGGCCTCTGATATTCAAGAAGTGTTTCACTTTTACCTCAAGCCACAGAACTCTGGGGGAAGCATCCATGTGAGTTAACTTTCAAATTATTTTCCTGGGAGCAGAGCAAGGAACCTCTTCTGACATTATCTTTGACTGAAAGCCAAGCGTTGCGTTTCTCCATGGTATACTCTTGGCTCCTTTGTTGCAGATTAACTGTCTATGTATTTTTGGGTTTACTTTTTGGTTCTCAGTCTTACTGCATTGATCTGCATATCTCTTTTTACTCTAATACTGTGCCACAATACCATTCCACTTTGATTACTGTAACTTTGTACCATAGTATGAAGCCAGGGAGCATGATATGTCCATTTTTATTTTCGCTGCCTCAGGATTGCTTTAGCTAGTCAGGATCTTTTGTGATTTCAGACAAATTTTAGGGTTGTTTTTTCTGTTTCTGTGAAAAATGTCATTAGAATTTTCATAGGGATTGGACCTCCCTGGTGGCCCAGGGGTTAAAGCCTCAGCGCTATCAAGCTATTGCCAGTCACTGTGGTATGAGTTTAAGCCCCCATTTCCTTCCCTCCACCCCTGGGAGCTAACCCACATGGTGTGACCTCTCCTGTCTCACCTGCTACTACTCCCCAGCAGTGTATTTCAGTAGATCTCCCTGTCCTACTTCCCACTCTGAGGCGAGGCAGGAGAGGTCTGCCGTGCCATGTGGGTAGCTCTCTGGCAGGCGGGGATTGAACTCATGCCGCAGAAGCTGCAGACAGCTTTTGGGTGCTATGCTTAGCCCTTTGTGCCACCGGGGAGGCACTGTTTAACATTTATTGAGCTCCTCCTTTGTGCCATGTGTTAGGACCCTGTCATTGATGGGACCCTGCAGTTGATGAACTGAGAGTTGAGATGAATAGGGGAGACAGGGAATCTCACCGTCGCAATATTGCATGGTGTATGCCATAGCACAGATATAACACCAGGTGCCACCAGAGTCTATAAGAGGAAAGACTAGGGACAGGACTCAAGTGTTACAGCTCAGAGGAAAGTAATATTTAAGCTGAGTGTTACAGGGTTAGTTTGGCCAGGAATTTAGCTCTCTGAAGTTAACTTTGTTTGACCCAACTCTTTAGGAATTTTTTTCTCTAAATGCAAATTTCCATATATTTTATTTTTTATAATGGACTTTAAATTTCTTCAATGCTATTTTCACATTTAAATCATAGAATCAACTTTCAGGTTAACAAATAACTCCATTTACTAAGAAACTAAACCTTGGCTAAAAATTTGTTAATCCTTTCCCCTGTTGCATCTATATAGTCATAACCCAAACACTAAACTATGTAGGTTGTCATGGCACATTTTGCAGAACAACAAGGTTCTTATAGATTATGATGCTGTCCTAGGCCATCCATAGACCTGTAATCAGATAAAGTCAGATTTATTAACCCATTGCAATGTGGGAGGCTACACATCAGGACCAACAAAGGACAGAGTTGTTAAAGGATTTGGACAAAGGGGAAATAGAAGTTAAATGAAGCAGTATTTTGAGACTGAAAGCAAAGCAGGGTCAATGTCAGGTCTACAATGTGAAATGGCCTCAGAGTGTTGTTTCCTTGTGGAATGCTGTGTCCCCAAACCCCTTCTCAGAAGCTTAGCACCTGTGATGTAAACCAAGGCTGCTTGTCTGTGTCCAAGTCACTTGTGTCCAAATTCAAGCAGCAAAATTTCTGACAAATGTGATTTTAGAGAACAAAAACTTTCATTGAGTAAGAAAACAGTAGTCCCTCAAAGAAGGGGATTGTTTTGATATTTTACAGCTCTAGCATGTCAATAAGAGACACTTAGCAGCTCCTTTTATCAGTGTCTGTTATAGTCTAGACAATGCCAAGGCAAATTTAAAATTTTCTCAGTCCTACCAAATTTCTACTTTTTCAGTGCTCATCTTACATAAAGCAGAACATACAGACATAAGGTAGAGGGGTCTAATGAAGTGAAGCCTTTGGTTGGGGCTCCTGGCAACAACTGCTTACCTTTGCAACGGTCATGATACAGTGTGTAATCATCTGTTCTGTATCTGGGCTGTGAACTTGAGAGCCGCACCTTTCAAAGATTCCCTTTGTACTGCCAGTTTCTGTAACACAACGTTGAGTGAACTCACAGATGAGTCATCAGGGTTGTTCACCCTCAAGTTTTTACTAATCTGTGACTCTTTCAACATATCCAAAGTGGAGGTTGCAAATGCTACTTGTCACCAGACTTGTGAGTCCCTAGAATCCCAAAGGCAGTAAAAGTGCTTTGATTCCTGTTGTTACTTAACCAGTGAAGAATGGCGGGGCATGTCATTTACATATGTGTCTAAGTCAGCTAACTTTAATCATCATGCTATGTCTTAAGTCATGTTGTGAGTTTATTGAGGCAACTTTGGCGCAGCCTTCAAAAACAAGGCCTCTCCTTTAGCTATGTAGGTGTGGCACCAACGCTACCTCCCAGCACAAGCTGCCATGGGAAAGTGTGATGATGATGTCCCCAGAACATTTGTAAATCAGATGCAATCAGATAAAATAACAGTTACAGATTTTTCAACTCAGAGTATAAAAGAAACAGTATCATATGAAGATGTATTTTTATATATTTATGCATACAAGAACTGGGTGGAGGCCAAAGGTGTTGGGGGGGGGTGTGTATGTGTGAGAGGACTCACCAATGACAGAGTGGGGAACAGAACAGGAGGATCTACTGAAATACACTGCTGAGGGGAGTAGAGGGTGAGACAGAAGTCTGCTGTGCCATGTGGGTTAGCTCCCTGGCAGGGGATTGAACTTGTGCTTCAGTGGCTGGTGATAGCTTGATAGTGCTGAGACTTTAACCCCTTTGCCACTGGAAGGCCCCGGTATCATAGCCTTTTATCACTGCAACTATCTTGCAGGGGTTTTTTTTGTTTGTTTAGAGAAAGAAAAAGTTTGAGGAGAAAAGGAACAGCTATCTTACAGTTTTTAAGCCTTTATTTTTTATCAAGTTAATATATAAACTGTTTTGAAATAAAATCATATTAGAATGCAACAAAACCAGTATTTTCCTCTCCTTGCCAATTGCTGCTAGGAGGAATCTACTTCAATTTAGTTGTTTCTTTTCTGGTATTCATTTCCTCTATGTAAATAATACACTTATACTAGGGCTTTTGATTCATCAACTTTAAATAATATTGTTTACTTTCTACTTTTTATATGGTCAGCAAAGACCTAGAGCTCTTTTATACCCTGCCTACTCTCAATATGAATATAGCACAGACTTTCCTTTTAAAATCAGTATTAAATGATTACATTATTGTGATTGAACTAAGCTGTATGAGATGATTACAGTTCCTGTCTTCTAAATTTTATTTTTCCTGGAGTTAAAAGTTGCTTTCACTTTTATTTTCTTGAATATTCTAAGCAAATCTTCACATATCTTCTGCTTCTCAATGCATCTTTTTTTTTTTTGCTTTTCAATGAATATTATTTTTTAAAGATTTATTTTATTATAGAAGAACCGGGGTGTAGGCCAGAGGTGCGGCAAGTGAGAGGATTCACCAGAGACCGAGTGAGGAGCAAAACAGGTAGAGCGACTAAAATACACTGCTGAGGGGAACAGAGGGCGAGACAGGAGAGGTGTCTGTGGGTTAGCTGTGCCATATGTGGGTTAGCTCTCTGGCTGGGGATCAAACTCAGGCTGTGGCAGTGATAGCACTGAGACTCACCCCTATGCCACCAGGGAGGCCCCTCACTGACTCTTTAATGTGGACTAACTTATCAGATAATCTGCCCCCACCTTCCATGTTTTCCTAGAAACCACCTTCTGAGAGCCCTCCATCTTGAACTTTCTCCCCTTTGTAGGTCTACTAAACACTTAACCATTCTCTTTACTCCCCTCCATTGGTGGATCTTCCTTGATTCTGTGTCATATTTTTGGCTAATATCCCATCTCTTAATATCTCATCATACACTCCATTAGCTGCGAAAGGGTATATGGCACCTAGTATGTAAAAATCACTTTATTTTTTCATTAAATTTACTTGATAGTTTGACCAGTTATATGAGAAGTAATTGTCACTAAGAACTTTTCTTTATTTAAAGATTTATTTATACAAGAACTGGGGTACCAGCCAGATGCGTGGGAGGGTGAGAGGATTCACCAGAGACAGAGCAGGGAACAGAACAAGCAGACTGACGAAGTACACTGCTGAGGGGAGCAGCGGGCATGACAAGAGAGGTCTGCCACGCCATGTGGGACCCTCACCTGCCAGCCGGGATCGAACTGGTGCTTCAGAGGCTGCGGACAGCTTTACAGTGCAGCGCTGAATCGCCTGCGCCACCAGGGAGGCCCTCACTAAGAATTTTAAAGGCTTTATTTGCTTCACTGTACTAATGTCCAGGGTTGTTATCAGAAATATGCCATTTGATAGTTTTTCTTTGTATATGACAGAAGCAGCTGCTGTTAGTGTCTATCTGGACCCCCTCCCATAATCACCATTCCCTTTATGCCAAAGGCTACTTAATGGCTGAAGCTTCCCTCTAGTACTTACCCTGGTCTGAGGAGCCTGCATGGCTCCTGCACGTTGCATGAAGCACCAGGCAGTATTAATGCCTTGACAGTAACCCACAACCAATGATGAAAGATTGTCCCTTGGGTGGAAAACTCTAAAATGTTTTCTATACTGTTTCTCAAAGGTTCCTTAAACCCCACTGTCCACAGTAACATTTCTTATCTTTCCCTATCTCGGTTACCATTTGCTAGCTAAAATTTCTTTGGGTTCATCTCCCAAATAAACTATTTGTACTGAAATCCAGGGTTCAAGGTGTGTTTCTAGGATACCTAACCTAAAGACAGACTTCCTCTCTTTTTTCCCTGATGTTCCAAAATTTCTCACTGATGTGTCTCTAGGGTTTTTTAAATCCATGGAATGGATCACTCAGATGACCCGTTTAATCTGGACCTTCAGTTGTAGAATGTTTTCTTTATTTAATTTATAACGTTTTAAATTTATTCTCATTCTTGAGGTTTTCTTAAGGAACCTAAATTTTGTTTTTCTGTTTGTCTTCATTCCAGCCAGGCTAAAAATTGCCCATCATATTGCCATTTGGTTCTTTCTGGGAGATTTTTCTCAACTTTGTTTTCTAGTTGACACTAACATATTTTACTGTTGCAACATTTGCTTTGTGTACCTGTGCATTTTGGGCAAATCAATCACAAGTCTTAGTTCAGACTCACAGAGTAACTGAAAGGTCTTCTTCCTTTCAGTTCCTTCTCTTCCTTACCTTTTTTTTTTTTTTTTGGCATAGAAGAAATGGGGTGTAGACCAGAGATATGGGGGGTGTGTGTGTGACAGAGGCATTTGCTAGAGACAGTGGGGAGCAGGACAGGACAGAACTGAGCAACACTGATGAGGGGAGCAGTGGGTGAGACAGGAGAGGTCTGCTGTGCCATGTGGGTAGCTCCCTGGCTGGGATTGAACTCATGCTGTAGTAGCTGGTGATTACTTGATAGCTCTGAGACTTAACCCCTGCACCACACAGCAAGGCCCAATTACTGTAAGATATTATGCTGTTTATTAATTTTCTAAAAATTAAGTAATTAGAAAAATGGTTGAATCTGGGGTTTAGATTCTATTAGTTTATTCATGTATTCCTATACCCTCACAGACACAAGATCTAATCGCATGTTTCCAGATGCATCTTTTGTTTAAGTCCTTAAGATGCTAGTTCCAAACCCTTTTTCACTGACACCTTAAACTAGTAGGATATTGTGACACTGAGACCTAAAAGGAATCTAAAATTAGAAAATATTTGCATCATGTGACTTTAAGAACATAGTTGATACTGAGACTCTGACTCTTAGTCTCACATCCAGATTAATATAGAGGGAGTACTGTGAATATTCTGAGGTAATGCAAGGCAAAGTCATGATCAAAATCAGATATAGTTAATTTGGTATTATTTCCTAATCTAAACAGGTTAATTTAAATCAGTTTTTTAATCTGGGTACTACTGATCTTTTTGGAGTGGATAATTCTTTGTATGTGGGGCTGCCCTGTGTATTGTAAGCTATTTTGCAGTATCTCTGGCTTCTAACCACTAGATGCTAATAGCAACCTCCAGTTTTATCAATGTCTCCATATATTGTCAGATATTCCTGGGGTGGGATGGGATGCAAAAATCATCCTTGGATGAAAATCACTGACTTACAGAGGAGAATAAATTGAATTCCTGAGAAAGAAGTTTTGTAGAGTATAGCGTTTACAGAGGCGCTGAGTTGAGAATGAACAAATCATGCTCAGAAAATGTCAAGGTTCTCTTGCTTGGAATGGGAAGTACCAGGATATAATGTTGGACAAAGGCAGCTAAATTCTTTTCATAAAGGGTTTTTTGGATGAATCAACACGTTTGGAAAAAAACGTTTTGTGGAAGTCATATGTATAAAAGTCCAGGGAAGTCTGCTGATGAAATAAAGCGACATAAATGAGCTGCCTTGGGGAGTGGGTTGTGCTCCTACTTGAATGGAGTTCCCTCCGTTGGGCTCCTGTGGTCCCCAAATGACCGTCAGAGCAATTATACTTAGGAGATGTCTCTCACACCAGACTGGGTGCTCTTCAGGACCTGAGGAATCTTACCTGGTATAGCACCTGCCTTGCACACTAAGCAAGTTCATTAAAGAAGTTCTTAGCTGGGCTAACCTGAAGGATGAAGGAGAAATTAACAAGCAGCCAGAGAGGGGAAGGTATGCATCTTCTAGTTTGTTGGTTTGATGTATATCAAGTATTGGAATGATATCAGTAAATCAGACATTTTTGTGGCCAAACTTTGGACCTCAGAATAATAAGAACATAGGGTTAAGGCCACTTACTGCTCACAGCATGGCAGTAAGGACACTTGATTTACTCAAAAGCAATATCTAACTAAACCATATATTTCAGCCTGTCTAGATAACCAAATCCTAATCACTCCTCTCTTGTTCGAGTAGCTTGTCAGAGTATGAAGAACCCAAGGTATGAAGTACTTCCTTTCATGACCTAAAATTCACACCAGCCTCAATGCACTAAAATTTTTGTCTCAGGGAGGAGTTGAGCTGCCATTTTATGAGCATGTGATAAGTGTGGAAGCATGAACTACCTCTGAGCATGCTCACATGGCCAGCATTGCCCAGTACCTCCAACACCTAGTTTAAACTCCATTGTCTCCCTTTTGCTTTCCTTTCTGTTAAATACCCCTTCAAGTCTTTTCCCCAGAGGCAGTCTTTAAGGACTTAATCCCTTGTCTCCATTACTTATACAGCTAATAAACTCCTCTTTCTTTGACAAAACTTTTTTTTTTTTTAAAAAGATGTATTTATTTATGCATATAAGAACTGGGGTACAGGCCAGACGTGTGGGGGGTGAGAGGATTCACCAGAGACGGAGGAGGGAACAGAACAGGCAGATCGATGGAAATACACTACTGAGGGGAGCAGCGGGTGAGTCAGGAGAGGTCTGCTGCGCCATGTGGGTTGCTCCCTGGCTGGGGATCGAACTCATGCTGCAGTGGCTGTGGCTAGCTTCATAGGTTGTGTCTTTTTTTTTTTTTTTTTTTATAGAGGCATGTTTTTTTTTTATTTATTTGTTTGTTTGTTTGTTTTGTTTAAACATGCACTGGGTACAGTCAGAAGCGCGGGAGGGTGAGAGAATTCACCAGAGCCAGAGCGGGGAGCAGAGCAGGCAGAAGGACCGAAGTACACTGCTGAGGGGAGCAGCGGGCGGCAGGAGAGGTCTGCGCACCATGTGGGACCCTCCTCTGGTGGCCGGGGAGCAGCCGGGGATCAAACCGGCGCTGCAGAGGCCGCGGGCAGCTTCGCAACCCAGCGCTCAACCACTGCGCCACCGGGGAGGCCCCCATAGGTTGTGTCTTAAACCCTTGCACCACCAGAGAGGCCCCCTCTGACAAAACTTCTGTCTGGTCTATTGACTGACACATCCAAGTGACAGATCCCTTGAGTTCAATAACACTTTCTTCTTTTTTAAAACAGCAACTCCTAGCTGTCATCAGATTTTCATGCCCTCTGATTTATATCTTTATCCCAGACTAGAACAGGAAGAGGGAGGTGTTAATTTCTGGCTTAATTAGTCATGACTATTAGGTGCTTAAGTATGACACATTTTAAATATTTTTTAAGTTGACAGATGATATCACCGAAACATTTGTGTTTTGAAAACACGACTTCTCTACAACATTCAATGTAAGTATAATATGACACATTTAAAAAATGTATATATGAGAATACTTTTATTCTTAATAAGTTATTTTAGGAAGTTGTGTGTTTGTTTATTTTTATTTTTATTTATTTATGCATACAAAACCTGGAGGGTAGGCCAGAGATGTGCGGGGGGCGGGGGTGAGAGGATTCACCAGAGACAGATTGGGGAACAGAACAAATATATCTACTGAGATACACTGCTGAGGGGAGCAGCAGGCGAGACAGGAGAGGTCTCCTGTGACATCTTGGTTAGCTCCCTGGCTGGGGATTGAACTCATGCCATAGTGGCTGGCGATAGCTTGATAACCCTGAGACTTTAACCCCTGTACCACCAGGGAGGCCCCTGTGTGTTTATTTTTTCTGATGCTATTTTTGCTAAAATATTCTAAGGTATTCTAAGAGTTCTTAATTTTTTTAATTTATTTCTTCAACAAGCATTTGTTGAAAATCTGTTTTGTCCTAGGCGTTGTTCAGGATATAAACTATGCTTTGTCTTCTAGGAGCTGAATGAGTAGTGGGCATGACAGTGGCAGTGCACAGTGACAGTGACAGTGCAGATAGTAGGTGCTCTAGAGGACTGTGCTGCATACTGTGTCCTTGTTGGGGGAGGAAGGGCTGCTTAGGGTTCTGAAGGAGATGGCAAAAGCAGCATGGAGGACATAGTGGAACTTAAAAGTGAGCAGAAGGACCAGAAGTGGGGACTTGGGTAGTTCCTGGCAGAGGGAATAGTAGTTGTTTTGTGTAGGTGTAGGGGAGTGAAAAGAGCATGTTCCTTTGGGAATTATAATAGTTTGGTATGCATAGGGGAGAGGCAGAGAAGCGTGAAGAATCTTGCCCATCATACTGAGATGAAATATCATGAAAAGATTCTTGGAAGGTTCACTTTGGCAGTAGTGAGGAAGAATTGGGTCTGGGACATGATGGGAAGATTGAGGTACAAGGCTAATGCTATCTGTACAACCTCGGGTGAGCACCATAGGAGGTGCCTATAGAAATAGATACATCCCCTGACCATTTCTAGAGGGAGTTGAAAAATACCAAATTGTAATACAGCTATCTAATGTGTGAAACCACATACATATATGGTGAAATGTAGTCCATAATTCCATGTATTCTGTGAGAATATACAATTGAACATTTTTCATCAAGATAGAAAGTTACAGGGCCTCCCTGGTGGCGCAAGGGGGTAAGCACTGCATTATGAAGCAATCTGCAGCCTCTGGAGCACGAGTTTAATTCCCGGCCAGGGAGCAACCCACATGGTGAGGCAGACCTCTCCTGTCTTGCCCGCTGCTCCTCTCAGCAGTGTGTTTCGGTCAGTCTGCCTGTTCTGTTCCCCACTCTGTCTCTGGTGAATCCTCTCGCCCTCCACCCTGCATCTCTGGCCTGTACCCCAGCTCTTCTATGCATAAATAAATTAATAAATCTTAAAAAAAAGAAAGTTACAGCTTGATTTTCCCCACCCTCTTTCCAACCCCAAAGCATGTAAGTTGTACATTGCATATTTGGTTCGTCCAGGTGAGAATCAGTGGTTAACCTACCTTAGGGACTGGAAAGGAAAGGAATGAGGTGGCCAGGGAAGTGGAGTCATTCAGTTGTAAGGGAAACTATTACAGGTCTTGTTCAGTATTTTAAGGCACCTGGCAGCCACATCCTGAGTCCCATAAACAATGCTTAGGGATATTGCCCATTGGCATGGATTTGTTTCCTTAGGGAAAATTCCTGTAAGTGAATTTTCTGGTTCTCATGTAGGTTGTCAAGCACCCTCTTTTGAAGGTTATAACAATTCATACCCTCATTAACAGTGATTAAAGTTCTTTTTCCATCCCCACATCTAATAACAGCGGCCAGCAAACTTTTTTTTAATCTTTGCCTAACTGATCGGTTGAAAATGGCATCTAGTCATTGCTATAATTTGAATTTAACTACTATTAAAATCAAGCATCTTTTTCATGTTATAGGTTATATTTTTTCTCTAAAACACTTCTTCTTTTCTTTTGCTAATTTAAAAAATATAGTTATCTTTCTTTTTAAAGTAGGTTCACTCAAGATTCTGTCGAGAATTTATGTCACTGGTTTATCTTATTTATTGTTAACTTGTGAGAATTATTTTTATATTATGCATATTAATTTTTTGTCATAGACCCTGCAAATATTATGAAGGAAAAAAATTTGCTTGCTGGGCCTCCCCGGTGGCGCAGTGGTTGAGCGCTGGGCTGCGAAGCTGCCTGCAGCCTCTGCAGCGCCAGTTCGATCCCTGGCCACCGCGCGAGGGTCCCACATGGCGTGCAGACCTCTCCTGCCGCCCGCTGTTCCCCTCAGCAGTGTACTTCATACGTCTGCCTGCTCTGCTCTGCTCCCAGCTCTGGCTCTGGTGAATTCTCTCACCCTCCCGTGCTTCTGACTGTACCCAGTGCTTGTATAAATAAATAAATCTAGGGGAAAAAAAATTTGCTTGCTAAACCAGATAATAATTATTATTATTTTTTAAAGATTTATTTATTTCTGCATACAAGAACTGGGGTATAGGCCAAAGGTGTGTGTGTGGGGGGTGAGAGGATTCACCAGAGACAGAGTGGGGAACAGAGCAGGTAGACAGTCTGAAATACACTGCTGAGGGGAGCAGTGGGCAAGTCAGGAGAGGTCTGCTATGCCATGTGGGTAGCTCCCTGGCCAGGTGGGGATTGAACTTGTGCTGCAGTGACTGCGGATAGCTTCCTGGTGCTGTGCTTAACCCCTTGCACCACCAGGGAGGCCCCTGAATCCCATGTTTTGTTGCCCATGTGTGATCATTCTGTGTGCTGCCTTGCTGGGCTCCTTAAACGGTAGTTCTGAATGACCTACCCTACCACTCCCACAGCCCCCAACAAAGGGAGGCACTCACTACAGTTTTAAACTTAATTATATCTTTATTTTCATGGGACATATGCACATGTTTCCTATTAAAGTGTACACTCTAAGGGCAGAGGTTATGTCACACTGGTCTTTTCTGTGCTCAGCACTGGCCTGTTGTGGGCACACAGTAGTGGGTGGTAAATGAATAGATTGATGAACTATTGGATCATTTTTAGCTGAAGATGATTCAAATGAAAACTTTCAGGAGACAAACAACATGGTATAGTTTCTTGAAACCCATTGTTATTTTCTCATAGGCTGAAAGTATTTTTAGAATGGAAGTTTTCTTGGAACTCAACATGATTAATCAGCAGAAATAGCCAGTGGTAGCAGGTAAGGCAATTTGCGAGACAATCACCAGTTCATTATCTTGATAAGAGTGAAGCTATGTGTGTGTGGGCATGGCAGATCAGATCCTAACAGGGCAAAAGGAGATACTTAGAAAAATGACTTGCTATCACTAGGTACAGATTAAGGAGTAGGGAGGTGTCAAGGGAATTAAAACTGGTATTGTCATTAACAGAGGTGAGGCAAGTGGAAAGAAAAGTGATTTTGTGGTTCAAGATTAGTTTGGACTTGAATATGTCTCTGGACTCCAGTGTCCATAATTATTAAATAGGGATGCACTTGTTTTTTTCTGAGGAAATGAGTTAATGGCTATGAGAACCCTTTGAAATGTGAGACCAGGGAAGGGCTAGACAATTATAATATGTTAATGATAACTTTTATTATTATTTTAATCATATTTAGATATAGTCTACCTACAGGTATAATAAAGACCCAAAGTGACATCTGAGTCCTGAAGGGAGGGATGAGACCACTGAGGTTGCAGAGGGGAGGCAGAGGTCAGCCAGTCTTTAGGGGATGGGGAAGAAACTAGGGGTTGTCAAAGGGGTAGTGAGCACTCAATGAAAAGGTTGGATGGAGCAGTGTGGTAGAAACCAAGACTATGGAAAAATTTTAGTTGGAAATGTTCAGCAGTATTAAATGATGCATGCAGAAGGTTGAGTAAAAGAAGGAATTAAATTCTATTAAATCTGTTGATTTTGAGTAAATTACTTGTTAGCAAAGGGTAAAGGCAGCACTAAGACTGTATATTTGGAAGGGGTGGTTGAGACTAGGTGTAAAGGTACTGGAAAAGAGGAAATAGTGGGCCTCCCCGGTGGCGCAGCGGTTGAGCGCTGGGTTGCGAAGCTGCCCGCAGCCTCTGCGACGCTGGTTCGATCCCCGGCTGCTCCCCGGCCACCAGAGGAGGGTCCCACATGGCGCGCAGACCTC
Organism: Talpa occidentalis; assembly: GCF_014898055.3. Lineage (NCBI taxonomy): Eukaryota > Metazoa > Chordata > Mammalia > Eulipotyphla > Talpidae > Talpa > Talpa occidentalis. Next base: position 50,405,390 of record NW_023601104.1, on the reverse strand, counting down.
TCCTGCCGCCCGCTGCTCCCCTCAGCAGTGTACGTCGGTCCTTCTGCCTGCTCTGCTCCCTGCTCTGGCTCTGGTGAATTCTCTCACCCTCCCGCGCTTCTGACTGTACCCAGTGCATGTATGAACAAAACAAACAAACAAACAAATAAATAAATAAACATGCCTCTATAAAAAAAAAAATTAAAAAAAAAAAAAAAAAAAGAGGAAATAGTGCCTGTGGGTATCATCACAACTGTAGGTGCTTTGGTGGGTGTTAAGATAACTTGATAATGTTTTATACTCTTATTCCAAAAGATTTGAAGGGAAAAGCAGGGTAAGAAAGATTGGTTGAGAATATTTGGAGGGTGCAGGAAAGAAAGAAGGGAGAGGAGATTCTTCGGGAGCTATGACAAAGGGTGACAGTCAAAGTCTAAATGGAGGCTACTTCACAGATGACTTTTTTTTTTTTTTTTTTTTTAAAGATTTATTTATTTATACAAGCACTGGGTACAGTCAGAAGCGCAGGAGGGTGAGAGAATTCACCAGAGCCACAGCGGGGAACAGAACAGGCAGAGGAACAAAGCACACTGATGAGGGGAGCAGCGGGCGGCAGGAGAGGTCTGCGCGCCATGTGGGACCCTCCTCTGGTGGGCTGGGAGCAGCCGGGGATCGAACCGGCGTCGCAGAGGCCGCAGGCAGCTTCGCAACCCAGCGCTCAACCGCTGCGCCACCGGGGAGGCCCCTGACTTTTTTTTTTGAAGACTTTTTTTTTTTTAAAGGATTTATTTATTTATTTATTTATTTATTTATACAAGCACTGGGTACAGTCAGAAGCGCAGGAGGATGAGAGAATTCACCAGAGCCAGAGCGGGGAACAGAACAGACTAGACTGATGAAATACACTGCTGAAGGGAGCAGCGGGCACGACAGGAGAGGTCTGCATGCCATGTGGGACCCTCGCCGACAGCCAGGAATCAAACCGGCACTGCAGAGGCTGTGGGCAGCTTCACAGCCCAGCACTCAACCGCCTGCGCCACCAGGGAGGCCCTTCACAGATAACTCTTGAGTCTGAGAGGCAATGCAAAAATTTCCAATACAAGTGTTCATTTGTTATACTCAATTAAGAACTATGAAGTTTCATACAAATCTAAAAATACATAGTAACTGGATCTTTAGTAAATTCTGGTTGAATTGTTTTTAGTATAGTGAGCCAGGCACTAATTTATATATGCAGCTATGTGGTTGTACATGTATGTGTGCATTTCTTTTAAAAATGCTGCACTGAACTTTGTTTTCTAACACTCAACTCAGACCTAAATGTGCCATTAGCTTTTGCTCAGGACGCTTACTTTTCAGAAGCTGGAAGCCCTGATTGACTGTCTTCCTCCACCCCCTCTCTGGCCATGGGCCTGAGGTCAGGTAGTCTGCATGGATGGTTGCTTCCATCACCTGTATGCCCGAGGGGTGAACTTTGTTGAGGCACAAAATTAGTTCTTTTTAACAGGTACTAGAAAGACAGTCTGAGAAAGAGCAAACATCCTGACTTGCTGACTGGACTGCAATCAGGGGTTGCTCTTTCCTCCTGGACACTACTGGTGGTCTGCTGGTGACTATACTGATGCTCTTGTAAGCCAGTCTGGTCCAAGCACTCTGTCTTTAAGATACTGTCGACCTGAAAAGGCAATCAACTAGCAAAGCCATAGATACTAGGGTTTTATTTGAAAGCAAAACTGTAGGAGAAATGGGCAGACAGAATGCATTCCTGGTAATAATAGCCAAGTGCACTTCTATCTTCTCTCCTTGGATCCCTCACCTACAAGACAAGGGAATGGACAAACCCTTTCGTTCCACAGAAAAAGTCAACAGTGGGAAATGCAAGGCTTTATGGCTTGTGTAGTGTGCTGATCTATATGTACTCAGAATTCCCTGGCATCCCAACCTCATTTAAATAGGGTTCTGAATATTAACATTGGCAGTACCAATGTCTCACTTTCCCCTGTGCTCTGGTGTTCTAGATACAACCTTGCACTGAGCCCCTGCTGCCAACCCTATCTTATGCCATTCTTTCCCTGTGTAGACAAAATCTCTGCAATTAGCTTCTTGAACACTCTATCTCCTCTCTCTTCCTCTGTGGCATTACCTGTCTCCTCTCACAGTGGAACTGGTGGTGGGAGGCAGCTGGAATTGGTTGACCTTGCTCCTCATTACAGTCTCAACCGAAAGCACTATCCTTTCCACTTATCTCCCAAGCTTTTCTCCATGCTCATTGAAGACTTTGACATCTGGTCTGCAGACTTTTCCTTTCAATCCTTGGTTCTACCATCATCCTAGACACAACCTCGCCATGGTTCACCATGGTCACAACCTGTGCCTGTCTATAATCTTAAACTTCAGAAGCATAGCCCTGGTTATCCTCCTCTAGGATAGAAATTCTCCCACTCATCTACTCCAGTTTCCAAACTCACAGTTTTCAGTTACTCCATTGTCTCTTTTCTGCATTTACTTCTTTTCTCTGATCCAATTTTCACAGCCATTCTTTCAATTCTCTCTCCACCAACCTCTTGCTTCCTAGTTTTCCCCTATACTTAGCCAGCAAGACTTCACCCTGGAGCCGCCCATTTTATCATCTTCACTATATATGATTCCTTGGGGACTGCTGGTAAAATCACAGTTTTCTACCTGACAATCCCTAAACAGTTTCAGGGAGCTTCTCCCATTGCCCCTCCCTTTTCTTTTCCATTTCCTCCACTCAACATCTTGCTCACTCTCAACAGGTCTTACTTTTTCACCAAAACAAGGTGGTAAAGTAGCGAGTTTCTTAACTTACTCTTCTGTGCTTATGTCCATCTGACTCCCATATTTCCATCCTTCCCTTCTAGGAAAAGATGTGCTAGCTGCCATGTTAGGCTTTGGCTCTGGTGCCAACTCATATCCTTATGTTTAGCCTATAAGCCTTCTCACACCTTCCCCATCTGAAAACCAAACCAAACAAATCCTTGTACCATCCTCTCTTTTAGCCAGTCTTCCTGTGAAGATAAGCCTGAATTGACTCTCTTCTTACTTCCCATTCCCTCTTTAATCTGTTTTTTTCCCTTATCAATCCACAAATAAGTGGTGAGTCATCAGTTGAGCCGCATGTGGACAAAACAGATCAACACTTCCCATCCTCATTGTTTGTCCTTCCTGGGTCACATGTATTGCTAGCTTCCCTGCCTCACTTGCTCTCTCCCATAAGTCTCTCTTTGCTATTAAATTGCAATTGGCTCCTTCTGAGTGCCCTTTAGTGATTCCCTGTGGACTCTTTGCCCCTAAATGCCAGAGTTCCTGTGTATATTCTGGTCTTCCTACTCTGTGAGCTTTGCCTGGGTGACCTCATCCACATTTATGGCTTCAATTACCAGAAACTTATTGAAAATTTAATGCCTCTGGCTTCTGCTTAAGCTTTTCTTCTGAGTTTAAGATCCATATGCTCAACTGCCCCTTAAATGTCACTCAGATACTTCAGACTCAGCCTGTCCAAAGTGAATTTATCTCTTTTCTTTTAAAGATTGATTTATTTATGCATACAAGAACTGGTGTGCAGGCCAGAGGTGTGGGGTATGTGTGAGTGGAGTCATCAGAGACAGAGTGGGGTGCAGAACAGGTGGATATGTTATAGGGCAGCCCCGATACAAAACAGGGTGCCTGACTGGGTCCTCACCCACGCGCTTAAAAGGACTTATCAATACTCTACTGCAGGCACACACAAAAGGTTAATAAAAGGTTTATTTACAAGGGAAGGGGAAATGAGGAAATGTACAACTTGGAGAAAAGTGGGAGACAAAGTTTTAAATGCGTCCTACCCGATCCGCCGATCAGGAATCCCAAATGGCACTCTGAGAGCTGGCGGCGAGCCAGGAGCGGTGAAGCCAGGAGGCGAGCAATAGAGCGAGAGACCCCAAGGGCCACGTGTTTGGTTTTTATACCCAACCTGGCTGCTTAACTCCACCCTCAGGTCCCAGCCACCTTCCCTTTGGTGGTGATGGGATTTGTCTTTCCCAGTGTCTTGATGACCTTAGTCTGGAGTGGGGGTGGGGTCCACAAAGCCTGTATGGGATTAGCTCAGGACATCCTTTCCCCCTAACAGATCTACTGAAATACACTGTTGAGGGGAGCAGTGGATAAGACAGTAGAGGTCTGCTGTGCCATGAGGGTTAGCTCCTGGGCCTGGGATTGAACTCGTGCTGCGGTGGCTGCTTATAGTTTTATAGTGCTGAGACTTAACCCCTTGGTCCACCAGGGAGGCCCCTCAAGCACAGTTTCTTAGAAGCCTTCTATGATTTTCTCTGGGCTATCATAAAACATAGAACATAACATATAACATAAAAATACTTGATGTAGTTTTGTAGAGTGTGGGGTCCTTGGGTTCACTCTGGGAAAGGTTTCACCAGAGCTCTCATTTCTGCGGCATGGGGTAAGTTTCTCCATGAGGCAGAGATGGTAGTTATATTTAAGGGGCAGGTTTATTAGAAAAGGGATAGGATAGTCAGACACTTGCATAGACACAAGCGGGCAGGAAGAGCTGCCCTTTGGTGGGGGCAGCATTAGGCTTTATCCTCTTGGTAGGGAGTGGCTCATCTTTGTGGGTGGATGGTTTGTAGTCTGATAGTTTTTGGGTGTTGTGCCTCCTTCTCTGGGTGTTGATGCCTAAGGGTCTTGATTTCTGTAAGTGGGTTAATGGCTTACGGCTATTCCCTTCTAACCGTTCCTCCTTGTGTGAGTTAGGTTCTTTTTTTTGGTGGGACCCTCTCCGGCTGCCAGGGAACGAACCAGCGCTGCAGAGGCTGCGGGCAGCCTCGTAGCCCAGTGCTCAACTGCTGCGTCACCAGGGGAGGCCCTCTTTTTTTTTTTAAATATTTATTTATTTATGCATACAAGAGCTGGGGTACAGGCCAGAGATGCGGTGGGTGAGAGGATCCACCAGAGACAGAGTGGGGAACAGAACAGGCAGACTGACTGAAATACACTGCTGAGGGGAGCAGTGGGCGGGACAGGAGAGGTTTGCCTCACCATGTGGGTTTCTCCTTGGCCAGCAGGGGATGGAATGGATTGCTTCATAATGCCATGCTTAACCCCTTGCACCACCCTGGAGGCCCTGTGAGTTAGGTTCTTGACCTTGTTTCTCCTTTCCAATTTTTTCTATTCTTAGCCTCCATCAATACCCTTTACCATATGGCAGTGTAATGGGTTAGCTTGCCCCTCTTTCCTAGTACATTGAGTACTTTATGAAGGCAGAGCTCACTCCGGTTTTCTGTCCCCAATGGTTAGCTCATGAACAGCACTTGGTATTTCAAAATGGATAAAAAGTTATCAACTATGAAAGTTTTAAAATGTAAGCAGTAGGCTATTTAACGTAGAAACTTTTTAACATTAAAACCACACACCATACATTGTATTCCTGAAGGGGAGTACAATGTTGCTGGCCCACTAGTGGGAGAATCTGGATACTTCTCCAGGGCTCATCATCAGCCTGCAGGTAAATCTCAAGCAACCTGTCATCTGCAGAACCCACCACATCAGCGTCCTTCTGCCAGCCTTGACCCGCAGAGTACCTACAGCTATTAAAAGACACGGGTCATTGACATATTTATGGTAATCTCTCCTTTGTCTTTAGATTACACAGTGCATGGGACATACTGGTTTATGTGGGTGTTTTGGTGTGTGCTTGAGGGTGGGAGAGAGGAGGCGGCAATGTGTACAAACTTCAGAGACATCTTCCCTCCTCCTAGCACTTATCCCCGCCCCCCTCAGCTCTCCACCCCCCTCAACCCCCGCCCCCATGGCCGCTTTACTTGCTTTCCTGGGATTAATGCCTGTCTCCCATGCTGGACAGTAGGTGCACGAGGTAAGGAACGTAATGCGTTCCTGGTGGCTCCCGTGGTACCCCTGCCCAGTTGGATGCCCGAGGCATTACAGGTATTTCATAAATATTTCCTCGACAAGTGTTCCAGCGCCCGAAATTGGGGGGGATGGGTCGCCTGTCCGCGGGAGGCCTCCGCCTTCTCCAGCAACCCGCCCCCATCCGGCGCCAACGCCCCGCCCCCAACGGCCGGGTGGGGCTGGGCGCGGCGCGCCTGGGCGCTCTCGCGGGTACCGTTCTTTGGTTAGCGTGGGCGCGGCCCGGCCGGGGGGACCGGGTGGGGGACGGGAGCGACGCGAGGCGGCGCCTCGGCCAATGAGCGCCGTCCGGGCGGGGCTCGCGTCCGGCCGTCCGGGCGCGCGCGCGGGGTGCTGGGCGTGCCCGTGGGTGACGCGCGGGGCCGGGCCGGCCAATGGGCGCAGGGTGGCGGGCGGGCGGGCCCCGAGGCCGGGGGCTTTAGGAAGCGAACCCGAGGCCGACCCGACAGGCTGACGTTCGGCTGCTGCACGGGAGTCGCGTGGCGGGGATGGCGCTGGCGCGGGCCTGGAAGCAAATGTCCTGGTTCTACTACCAGTACCTGCTGGTCACGGCGCTCTACATGCTGGAGCCCTGGGAGCGGACTGTGTTCAGTATCCTGCCAGGCCGCGGACGCGGGGGCTGGGGTGGGGGCGCTGGCCGCGGGGCCGCATCTCCCCGGGCCCAGCACCGCGGGGGCCCGGGAATGGAGAGGCGGCTTCGCGGGAGGCGTGCGCACGCGGGTTCGCCTTTGCCCCGCCGGCACGCGGAGGTCTGGGTGGCGGAGGGCTTCGGGCCGCGGGCAGAGCTCCCAGGGCTGGGGACGGGGGCGCCATTGGGGGTGGGGAGAAATGTTCAGATTCGAGGTCGCTTTGTTCCTGGAGGAAATCCCCGAGGGTATGTCTAACCTGGTGCGTCCGCGCTAGCACTTCAGCCGCGCCTGTCTTTGCGAGGCTGGGATCGCATAAGTGGAGCAAATCGCTGCCGGCTTGGACGCCTTTGACCTTTAACTGTCCGTGATTTAGCTGACTTTGGTGCTAAAGACAACGCTACTCTGCTTACCAGCCTTTTAATTATGTTGTAAAATTGTGTTTCTGACACTCTTAGTAGTTTTAAAAAGCAGTCGTATCTTTTGATTTTCAAGACTGGCAGTTGTTTTATTCTTTGCACTGTCCGTAGAAGTCGAGCCCAAAAAGAAATTTGTGATTGGTTGTATAGTGTTTGAAACTGTGTTTTCATAGATAGCTAATGAATACTTGTTATTAAGTAATTACTACAAACCAAGCAATTCTGTTAAACATTTTCCTTGCGTAACATACCCAGTTAGTAACGCAAGGTTATGTAGTTAGGTCCCTGGTTTTTGTGTCCCCACTAGTTTCTGTGGATATCCCTTGCAGAGAACAATTTTAATGAGATGTAACGTTAAAATTAAACGTCGGGGTCAATATGAAACACATTTCTCATAACATGCTTACTTCATACAGGGTGTCTCCTTTTCAATGTGGTTTAGTTTGGAACAGCTTCACAACAACTTTGCAAGGTTGCCTTCTGATGGAATTATTTATGTAATATCACTGCCAGCTTTAATAAGTGTGTTCATTTGTATTGAACTAGCATTAAGATTGTACTTAAAGCTGAGTTTTTTTCTTCGTTTCAATACTTCTGATGAATTTTAGGCGCTTACAAGGAAACTTATTTATTTTTAGTATTGTTGGCATTTCTCACCAAAGTTGGCACTTTGGTTTCCAACCAAAGTTGGAAACAGAACGTGTTTGTAAAGTATGCTCTGATCATTTATTTGTACCTGCAGTTTAGTATCGTTCGAAGTTCTATAGGTTAAAGATCATGAGATCATCCTTCTAAAATGTATACTAAAATATAGCAGCACATACTTGTTTACTCAGTTAAATTCATCTTAAAAGTGAATTTAAGCAATGTTCCACCAAAGAACTTTTATTGGTATGTGGATAAATGCTACTACAGTGTTATTTGTCTTAAGATTTTTCCTTTGTGTTGTAATAGTAATAGTGTCCTATCAATACCTAAGTGTTGATTTTGGGGGGGAGGGGTGGAAAAATAAATTATGACGTGAAATTTGGTGCTTCTAGATTTCTGCCTTTGAAATTTTTGACTGCTCATTGATTTATATAACAGTGATTTAATTAAAAAAAAACTTGAGAGAATGGCACCCAACCAGCTTATGGTACTGTAGAATCCTGTGGATTTAAGCCTAAGATTAAAAAGAATTTTTAAAAATAATGCATTATTTTAGTTGCGATAACATTAGGATTCTCCCCATCAGATAGCTCCACCACATCACCTATAGTCCACCACCAGAGTCCATTGTGCTTCCTTCCTTCTCCCTATTCCTCCCCACCTCCTCCTGCTTTTGGATGCTTCAGGTCTACAGTCAGTTTTCAAGGATTAGCTTTTAAGGTTTCCTTTATCTGGTTCTAAGTTTGGTTTCTCTATAGTCCATGTATTAGTGATACCACCCAGTATTTATTTTCTCCTCTGATTTATTTTACAGTGTTATCTCTCCCAACTCTTTGTTGCTGCAAATGGCATGAGTTTATTTATTTTTTGATTACTGGGTAATACTCCATTGTGTATATGTACGGCATTTCTTGATCCGCTCATCTGTTTTTGGCACTTAGGTTGTTTCCCTATCTTGGTTATTGTAACTAAAGTAAAAAGAAAAATCTTAAATTTCGTATTAATGAATTAACCCAGAAAAATATTTTGAATTAACCCAGGCTAGAAATGCAGTTATTTCACATAAGCTGTTCTTAAATTAGCATCAGCTATTGTATTTATATTATTCCAACTCAACTTCAGGAGTTGTTTGAAAGTCAGGCATTTAATTATCCTGTAGTTTGGAACATCAGTTTGAAAACTGAATTTTTATTCTAGCTTGAAGGAAAGAACTAAAAGAAAAAGCTGGATCCCTTTCTTCTCCTACCCCCCCCCCTTAATTATTGTGAAGTAGTTTGAGTTTCATAAATTCATTAATGATTAGTAATCTTCAATCAGAACTATTATGCAGACAGTTACCTAGTTTTAGAAAGACATACTCTCTTTAAAATTATATTGTAAGCAATTATTTAGGTTTTCACTGCTAGAAAGCCTAAAATATAATGTTTTTGTAAAACTTTACATGATAGGCACTGTATCCTAATTTTTCTCTTATCTACCTTCTGCCATACTTGGTACCATATTTGGTACCATATTTGAACATTTTCCATGTGCTGACATGACTTAATAGTTTATACACACAAAAAAGGGACTTGACCTTGACACCTGCATTAAGACAGAGGTAACAAAATGAATCACCTATGTGCTAAGTAGGATTATAGAATGAATGCTGTAGAAGGAGACCTGTAACAGACTGAGAACTATTTGGCTTCATTTGGACAGAAGTTTTTAACATGTTTCAGATTTTTCCTAATTGCAGCTAGTGGGGAAAAGAAAAAGATCAGATTTTGTAACCATGAGAGATTTTGTAGCCAGTGAGGCCCTCCCTCTGATGCTTCATTGAGTAACATTGTAATCATGCTGTTCAGGGCGGTGGAAAAATTAAAAATAATCTTGTTAAAATAACTTGAAGCATAACTAAAAGTTACATTAGCCTTGTTATTTTCATTAAAAAATGAAGTTTTATTCTGTACCACTGGATTATATTTGCTATATCTCTGTGGTGTCTTAAGTTTCCATGACATTTGTCCTATTTTAAGCAAAGTGTGGGCAGTTTTAGTTTCTGTGAGGAATTAGATTCTCCCCGAAAGAGGCAGTCCATGTTTCTTCAAGGGAAAAGTTTTTAAACCACAATGCTTGAGAAACATTTGTTTATATATTGATTGTCATTTCAAAGCAATTGCAGTAGAATTGTAGATGATAAAAGACTACTTTAAAACTACTTTTAGAGTAACTTCAGAGCATGGCTGTTTCTGATGAACAGAGTCCAGTTCCTGGAAACAATTCAAATTTAAGGGAATAGAAAATACTATGTAGATTGGAAGAGCTTCTCTGATATATTTTGGAGAGTTTAACAGAATTTGCATTGCTCTGTCAATTCTTTTGTAAAATATGTACATTTGCTGAATTCTCTAATTATCATGTACTTCCTAATTATCCAGGTACTATTCTGGATACTGGGGCTATAACCAAATAAATCAGATAAGGTATTTGTTCTTATGCCACTGTACAAATAAGTAAAAATATATATATTTTTATATGTGTGTGTGTGTTACTAGATTGTTGTTGAAGAGGAAAGTAAGGTGGTAGAGGGAGAGAATTCCAAGGTAATAAGCACTCCAAGCAGGAGGAACAGCAAGTTTAAAAACTCCCAAGCACTGGGTGTTTCAAGGGTAGCAGGAAGGACACAGTAAGCCTACTGGGGGTTCTCAGAGAACTTTCAGGGCGATATAAGTGGTTTTCTCCTCCCAGCAGATGGGAAGTTGTGGATTTTGCTCAACAGGTTTCTGGGATGGCAAATACTCCAGTCTGACTGATGGGATTAGGGATTCTTTAAAGCAAAGTAGTATAATGAAGTACAAGGCAGTAAAGTTAAAAAAGTAGGTTGGGATCACTGTAAATCAACAAATAGCAGCTCTGAATGTACCATGTGCCAGGTGCTGGTCTATGTCTTGTGCTGTATGGATGAGCAATGAGACAAAGATGCTTTCATAACAAGTGAAGTACATAGTATGCTAGGCTGTGAGCATTATGGAAAACTGGAGAGTAGATCAGGGTCAAATCCTAAATGTGCAGGTGTTTTAAAAGAGGGTATCTGGATGGACTTCAATGTGAAGGGGTATTTCAGTAAAACATAAAGGAGAAAAGGGAACTAGCTTGGCAGAAACCTAAGCAAAAGTTTTAAAAGTGTGAACAGCCAGTGCAAAGTGCCTGGGTCTGACCTGCCTGGCATGTGTGAAGGCCACCCCTGAGGCACATGTCCATGGGAATGAGTATTAGCCAGTGAGGTCAGTGCAGGAGGTCCTGTAAAGACTGGTTTTTACTCATAGAAACCAGATGCTCTTGGAAGGTTTAAAGAGAGGGATAATCAAATCTGATTTTCATTTAATTTGGAAAAGGTTTACTCTGGTTCCAGGGTTTGTAATAGATTAAAGGTGGTAAGAAGAGGTAGGGTAGAAGAAATAGGTGTTTGGATTGACGTAGTCTTGTGATGATAATGAAAAAAAAAAAGCATTAACTAAAAACATTTTTTAGATTACATTTAGATTTTTATATTTGTCAGCATGTCAAGAAAAAAAAAACCTTATTACTTTTATAAAAGCCTCCTAAAATCATTACAATTTTAAACAGTCCATTATTTTCTTTAACAACTAATTTATTTCCTTAGATTTTTGCAGTGTCTTCAAATGCTTAGAGGTTAGAACTGAGATGGATTTTTCTATGCATCTCAACAAACTAGAATAATTATAGTATTTGAAAGTTTAGAAAATAAAACTTTTTTTTAAAGGTTTATTTATTTATGCATACAGGAACTAGGGTACAGGCCAGAGGTGTGTATGTGTGTATGTGGGGTGTGAGGATTCACCAGAGACAGAGTGTGGAACAGAATAGGCAGATTGACTGAAATACACTGCTGAGCGAAGCAGCGGATGAGACAGGAGAGGTCTGCTGTGCCATGTGGGTAGCTCCTTGGCCCGGGATTGAACTCATGCTACAGTGGCTGTGGGTAAGTTCATAAGTTGCGTCTTAACCCCTGTGCCATGAGGGAGACCCTAAAACTTCTAAAATTAGAAATAAAAAGTAGATTATACATTCTGTGTTTCAAGACTCAAAAGGTACAAAAAGTATTATAGATGGCTCTCTATCTCTTGTCTTTGGCAGAACTTCCTCTGAGCTGGTCAGTGTGGAAATTATTAAAAATCAAATTCACCAGTCTTTTACTGAAACTTTTCTATTAATGGGCACCTCACTTTAAGAACTGTTTATGTAGAATTATGAGTCTTTAAAAAAATTATTTTATTTCTTTATGCATACAAGAACTGGGGTATAGGCCAGAGGTGCAGGGAGTGCGAGGATTCAGCAGAGACAGAGTGGGGAGCAGAACAGGCAGGTCTATGGAAATACACTGCTGAGGGGAGCAGCTGGCGAGACAGGAGAGGTCTGCTTCACCACATGGCTTAGCTCCCTGGCCGGCGATTAAACTCATGCTGTAGTGATTGGTGATAGCTTGATAGTACTGAGACTTAATCCCTAGCACCACCAGGGAGGCTCCTAGAATCATATGAGTCTTTACATAGAATTCCAGTAAAAATTAGCATATGATCAGATAATTAGGCAAAATTCTCAACATCAGAGAAAGTTACTTATGGGAAAATATTCTTAGTAAGTCAGCGTAATGCCTTTCAGAAAGATCTTGTCAAAATACTTTCAAGCAAAATGTGCCTTTGGAATAACCTTGAAATATTTTTCATTGTCTTCAAACTTAAATAGAAAAATTCTTTCCAATGATACTTTTTTTTTTTGCGTTTTATGTCATTTTCTTTTGATCTTCCATTTGTAGAACTGAATATAGCTTTTCACTACTAGGGAGGAAAAGAAAAGGTAGGAATTAACTAACTGCAACTGATATATTAATACTTTCATTCATCTAATGGGAAGATTGTGTGTGTGTGTGTGTGTGTGTGTGTGTGAATCCCTAAAAGAATAAAAATTATTTACTGTATATCCTCTTAGCTATTTAAATCACATTTGGAATACTTCTTAGTATTTTTAGACAGTTACAAAGGATTTAATTCCTTGCTTTTTATACATGTATTTTGTTATATTGTATAATTTTGTTATATTGTAACAAAAATATATCATTTTTGTTATATTGTATAATTTTGTTAAAGCCTTAAAACTCTTAATTTTTCTCATAGCAAAAAATTCATCTCATAACCTGATTGGCAGAGCCAGTCATCATTCTGGGGCCAAATAGGCAAAATCAGCCTTAATTTCTGTCACGAAAAGCTCAATGCAGCTTTCTGTTAAAAAGATTATGTAAATACCTTCTCTCTTATCTCATTTCCTTTTTTTGTGTTTTTATACTTTGAGCAAGGAGCAGTTACTTCTTTCTTTTTGTTTTTAAAAGATCTATTTATCTATGCATACAACAGCTGGGGTACAGGCCTGAGGTGTGGGGGGTGAGAGGACCCACCAGAGACAGAGTGGGGAACAGAACAGGCAGACTGTCCAAAGTACACTGCTGAGGGGAGCAGCGGGCGAGACAGGAGAGGTCTGCTGTGACATTTCAGTTCCTCTCCGGCCAGCCAGGGCATCAAACTCGTGCTGCAGAGGCTGCGGACAGTTTCATAGGCTGCTGCGTCTCAACCCCTTGCACCACCAGGGAGGCCCAACCAGCAGTTATTTCTCAGCCACATTGTAAATTTTTGATAGTGTGGCAGGGTACACACCAATGTAGAAAGGTCACCAATGTAGAGAGCTTATTTGGTGACTCTTCATGCTCTACGTTTTCTGGACTAGTGCACATGGATGCAGTATGGGACATTTCTTACTCCTTTGGCCCAGGCAGCTTTGTTGAGCCTGGTGTCAACTGAATTATGTCCTTTATGGCAAATTTCTGGGTCTCTTGAAGTGCTGAGGTGCATCTTCTCAAAGCCTACCCTATGGATGTTCTTGTGAACAGTGATAGTAAATTTTCTGGTCAATACCTGTCAATGGCAGAACAGCCCTTCTTACCTCCCTCATGGGCACAGTTCTGCTAGGTTGGAAAAGTGTCTTGTTTCTGAATTTGAGTTATTAGATGGGGCTTGGACCTGTGCCAGGTCCATTTTAACAGAATGAAATAAAGTGTAACCTGAGTTAGTTATTATCTCTATGTTTGCTGTCTCAGAAGTTACTTTATACCCTGGGGATGCACAATTGTTAGATCCAGGAAGTAAAACAGGAGAAATGAAATTGTAGGGGGATGGGAAGGAGAACTAACAACAATTCTCTGGTCAACTTCAGAAGAGACAGAGTATGGGATGGTGGAAACGAAAGATCTGCAAGCTGATTCCCCTGATATCCATGTTCTGTGGGGTGTCTTGTACTTCTGGGGCTTCTCTGCTGTATTTGAAGACAGCTGCTTTAACCTGTTTTATACTGCTATGGTTTTATACTACTATGGCGAGAATGTTAACTATCCCTTATCTGTCTTCTTTAGGTTATTATAATTAGTTGCAACTTCTGTAATTTTATTTTTTGATTTTTTTTAAGATTTATTTTATTTTTTATTTTATACAATAGCTGGGGCACAGGCTGGAGGCCTGGGAGAGTGAGAGGTTTCATTAGCAACAGAGCAGGGAGCAGAACAGGCAGACGGACTGAAAGCACTGCTGAGGGGAACAGTGGGCGCGACAGGAGAGGTCCACCACGCCTTGTGGGAATCTCCCTGGCTGGCCGGGAATCAAACCTGCGCTGCAGAAGCTGCAGTTAGCTTCACAGGGCTGTGCACGACCCACTGCGCCACTGGGGAGTCCCTATTTTTTTTATTTTTCAATAAAGATTTATTTATGCATCCAAGAACTGGGGTACAGGCCAGAGGTGTGGGGGGAGGTGAGAGGATTCACCAGAGATAGAGTGGGGAACAGAACAGGCAGATTGACTGAAAGACACTGCTGAGGGGAGCAGCAGGTGGGACAGGAGAGGTCTGCTGTGTCATGTGGGTCTCCTCCCTGGCTGGGGATCAAACTGGTACCCCAGTGACTGTGGACAGCCTCATAGGCTGTGTTCCAACTCTTTGCGCCACCAGGGGGGCCCTTTATAATTTTAATAGCTTTCAAAAAATGTGGAAGATGAAGGGCCGGAAAGTCGTGGCAGATTGATGACACTGAGGGCAGAGCACACAGAGATTCTACTGTGTTTCAGCATGTGATACACTTGATTTTTCAGTAGAGGTGATTATAGTTCCTGTCTCCACTGCTTCATATTCTTAAAAACTCTTGACGCTTCCCATTGCGCAGGCTTGAGTTGTAATATTTGTGGTATTTAGGAATAAAGATAAGGGAAATTCTTCCTATTAAAAAAAAACTTCCAAAGCTGAAATTTAATGATTAAAATTGTGTTTTAGAAGATCTACTTAATAGCACATTTATAGCTATAAATTATAATGCTTAAAAATTGTAGTTACGGGGGCCTCCTTGGTGGCGCAGCCATTGAGCACTGGGTTGCGAAGCTGCCTGCAGCCTCTGCAGCACCGGTTCGATCCCTGGCCGGTGGGCGAGGGTCCCACATGATGTGCAGACCTGCCTCCTGCTTCTCCCCTCAGTAGTGTACTTCGTCAGTCTGTTCTGCTTTCCACTCTGGCTCTGGTGAATTCTCTCACCCTCCCGTGCTTCTGACTGTACCCAGTGCTTATATAAACAAACAAACATAATAAATAAATCTAAAAAAAAAAAACTGTAGTTATGGAATGACAGAAAGATAGTAATTAATAATTATGAAAGCAGAATTTTGGCCATTACACATTCAGTGCATTCCTGACAAATCCCCAAATAATAAGACTTAAGGGAAAATAGCATTTGAAGCAGACCACTCAAAACCCCATGCAATTTAGTAAGCAAGCAAACAAAAATAAAAGAATAATGGCATCTTGGGATGACTTGGATAGCTTAGGTTGGCTGACTGTAGGCTGCCTTAGGAGCCAGTACAACAAATGCGACGACAAAGTTGACTAGAAATGCTAGTGGTAGGTGCTGAAGTCTTGCAGATGGGATGGGTTTCAGGGAGGAGGGGCAGAAGGCAGTGTAACCAGCCACCCACAGAGAGCCATGCAGCCCCTGCACCTCTCTGGAGAGGGAGTCCATGAGCAGATGCTAATTTTTAGTTTTCTTAAAATAGAACTAAAAGAGCACCTGCCTGTGTAGCAGCTGAGCTGAGGATTGTTTCTTGCTGAAGGTTATAATTCTTTTCCCACAAATCTGGTTCTTCTAATTTATGAAAAATTCCATATGAAGCCATATAGTTCCCCATGCCATACTAGTCATATTGGGGGCTAACTGATGTTCCAGAAACATATCATGACAGAACAGATAATATATCAGAGAAGACTGGGAATTTTATTTTCTGTCTTGATGCTGGGACTTAAAATCTTCATAAAATTAGTAGAATTTGTAATTAATATATACAGCCACTCATCGCCTGGTATTTTGGGACTCAGAGCCAAAAACCATTTCCAGGATTTCAGTTCAGAACTGAACTGATCATAGCTGGTGTCAGAAGCATACTTTTTTGTTTGGGTTAGTTTTCAGTTGACATATCTAAAATCAATTTCCATGCTTAGATATATATAAATCAACACACTACAGAAAGTTCACAGAATAGGTTTTGCTTTGCTAAACATTAACTTCTGATGCTGGTGTGATATCCTTTAATATGATCCTAGAATGTCAAATTTGCTAACACATAGTACTGTAATAGTATTGACATCTTCCACTTTTAATTTAATTAAATGTTAAGGCAACTAAAAAGTATCAGGACGTAGTTGATATATTTGTTAAAAGTTAACTTTCTTAACATTTCTCTTGGTGATGGTTTCCAATTGGGGGAGGGCAATTAAGGGAAAGGAACCACAGTAGTTAGGAAGATTTCCTTTTTGGAGTTTCCTTTAGTAGCCAGCAGTGCTTTCAGTTAAGGCTTTGGTTGCTTTTCACCAAACAGCCCATGGAAATATTTTGTTAAATGCCTTATTTTCTTTTTTCCATTTTATCTAAGAAAAAAAAAGTGTCATTTTAGAATTAAGTTTATGAAAGGATTTTGACTTACAGGAAAATGAATTGTTTTTGATGACCTTTCGACTTTTTCTTTCTATTTTTTTACTGTTTCTTCATGGGACCAGTGCAATTAGAGATTTTAAGCTATAAAATTATTTATATTCGTGAAGAGGTATAATGCATACTCACTCGACTAAAAGTCTCCTGGCCTTTTCTCTGTGAAAAACTTAGTGATTTCTCCTAAGTCTTGTGGCTAGGTTGCTAAGGTAGGCAGTGATAGTGTGGAGTTACTGGTTGGGACGGGAAATGTTTGTTACTATGGTTTTGCTTCCGATGTACTGTACTGATCTTTAAAGCATTTCCTCTCTTTGTTGGAATTTTAAAGTTACTGGGAAATGGGGAGGGAAGAGCCCTTGTAGGGACAAAAATTCCTTTTTTTTTTTTCTATAGTCACTGGAAACTTAGCAGCTCATAAGTTGGGGTCCTGTTTAAAGAATCAGTAAACAACATTCAGATACATAGTTTCACACTGATTCATTTTTAAATTGATTGAACCTATTGCAGTATTTACAATATGTCCAGATTATAAATAACCTCTGATTATTCATTCAGCGCTTGCACATATCCTGGCACATTATCTGCTCAGTTCTTGAATATTTATGGAGCGCCTGCCTTATCTAGCAATGTGCTATAGCTGGAAGCAAAGGAGCAGCTGAGGTACAATCGCAAGTACTTAAAATTCAGTGATAGAGACAGTTATAAACACAGCACAAAAGCCTGTCTTTCAGTTGTTGAGACTTTTTTTTGGTTTATTCTAGATTTCACTAACTATATTTCTTGAATCATGGCAGCTTCTCTAAATATAGATGATTAGTGTGTATATAGCTACTGATACTTATATATACAACAGTAAGAGCTTGATAAGTAGATTACTCTATCATTTATGTATTGCTGTTATAGGGCAGCCCCGATACAAAACGGGGTGCCTGACTGTGGGTCCTCACCTGTACACTTAAAAGGTCTTATCAATACTCTACTGCAGGCACACACGAAAGGTTAATAAAAGGTTTATTTACAAGGGAAGGGCAAATGAGGAAATGTACAGCTCAGGGAGAAAAATGGGAGACAAAGTTTCAAATGCGTCCTACCCGATCCACCGATCTGGAATCTCAAATGGCACTCTGAGAGCTGGCTGCAAGCCAGGAGCCGTGAAGCCAGGAGGCAAGTGACAGAGCGAGCGACCCCAAGGCCCACGTGTTTGGTTTTTTTTTTTTTTTTTTTTTAATAGAGGCATGCTTTATTTATTTGTTTGCTGGTTTGTTTGTTTGTTTGTTTTTGTTTATACATGCACTGGGTACAGTCAGAAGCACGGGAGGGTGAGAGAATTCACCAGAGCCAGAGCGGGGAGCAGAGCAGGCAGAAGGACCGAAGTACACTGCTGAGGGGAGCAGCGGGCGGCAGGAGAGGCCTGCGCGCCATGTGGGACTCTCCTCCGGTGGCCGGGGAGCAGCCGGGGATCGAACCGGCGCCGCAGAGGCCGCGCGCAGTTTCGCAACCCAGCGCTCAACCGCTGCGCCACCGGGGAGGCCCACGTGTTTGGTTTTTATACCCAACCTGGCTGTTAACTCCACCCTCAGGTCCCAGTCACCTTCCCTATGGTGGTGACGGGATTTGTCTTTCCCAATGTCCTGATGGCTTTGGTCTGGAGTGGGCGGTGGAGTCCACAAAGCCTGTTTGGGATTAGCTCAGGACATCCTTTCCCCCTAACATTGCCTCCTAATATATCTGCATTATATACGATGATTATGTTTTTTTGTGTGTGTGTTTTCACATGCACATGTGTGTGCAAGCAATAGAAACTTATGCTAAGGATAATTGAAGGGGTGGTACTTGACTGCTCTCTCTAAGGAAGTGGGATCTTAAAATGATAATGCTGGAAGTGACCTCATTTTATGGAGAAGAAACGTTGGTCCAAACAGGTTGTGAAGTCCTAAGATTTTGCTACAAATGAATAAATCATGAGTAGCCCACAGTCCCCAACTGTACGTCTGCATCATGATGTTAAGTGCCCAAAACTGAAAGAAAAATTGATTACAGATTATATTGCTTTTGTTGCAGAATAGATTTGATTTCAAATTCTCACATAAAGCCTGAAAGGTAGGTGACATGTGTCCCCAATTTACAGGTAGAGACTGTGGAGGAGACCTTTTGACACAACCAGGGGTTGGCAGAGTCACAACTCAAACCTAGGTCTCAGATGCTGTGGTGTTCCTGATGCCCCTTTCTTGCGTGGTCTGTCAGGGACACTTTAAACTTTGCAACATATGTTAAAATATATGAGAGATTGAGAAATCCACTCAAGTACCAGATGGCAGATTTTAGTTGGTGTATTCCACGTGATAAATGTTTATCTCTGTGAGAACACTTCTGAGGGGCTGAAGGTCACATGTTGCTTAATCTTACATAAGTCACAGTAAAACCACTGTCTGTGCAGCTGTGTCAAATTCGGTGCCTGCCCCACCCATGGCAGACATGGGCCCAAAAGGCTGCTACAATAACACTGTGACTCATGGGCCCTGATCCCCTCTCCTGGGCCTCAGGGATAAATTTGGTTACAGACACCAAGAAAGATAAATAAGGCAAAATTGGCGGGTGGGGGGTGGTGGGGAACTAGTGCCTAAAAGTATCAGTAAAGCTACCATTTTAAGTGGTGCCAAGCAGTGTTCTACTTTTCAATTTCACCTACATGGCTAAAATTGCCTAAATTGCATTTGTAGAAAGTTATAAAAGTGCCTTTTTTTGCAAGGCTATTGTTACGACTGATAGAATGTTCTCACATCTCATTGTCAGCTTGTGCACTTAGTGCAGTGTCACTGTATACTTGAGTCTGTTTTAAATATTCTCTTATAATTGAGTGGTTGAGAGCTTTCAGGTGATTTTTTGGCAATAATTTTGAACTTTAAATATATAGAATACTTCCTTTTCTAGGTTTGTTTAATTTTGTGATCCTGGAAATAGTTCGGAGAAGTGGGATCACAGCAACATAAAAGTCAAGCTATGGCAAAGTGGCTAAGGTGTTGTGGTTTTTTTTTTGTTTGTTTGTTTCCTGAGCAGCTAATAAATTAGCATTTGCATCTAGGCTCAAGTGACTTTTGATAATTTTCTGTTTATCTTGAGGAGAACTCTTGAAAGTTGTTTGTTTCTGAGAGGTAAAACTTCCTATTTATTTACTAGTAAAGTAGTCCCAAGATGCCTAACTCAAGTTCTTTCTTGTTTTTTCTTTTAAGATTTATTTATATTTATTTATTCATAAAAGAACTGGGGTATAAGCCAGAGGTGCAGAGGGTGAGAGGATTCACCAGAGACAGAGTGTGGAGTAGAACAGGCAAATTGACTGAAATACACTGCTGAGGGGAGCAGCGGGCGAGAC
This sequence comes from Talpa occidentalis, assembly GCF_014898055.3. Taxonomy (NCBI): domain Eukaryota; kingdom Metazoa; phylum Chordata; class Mammalia; order Eulipotyphla; family Talpidae; genus Talpa; species Talpa occidentalis. The sequence goes on along the minus strand of NW_023601104.1, from coordinate 50,385,340 downwards.
AGGAGAAGTCTGCTGTGCTATCTGGGTATCTCCCTGGCTGGTGATCGAACTTGGTGTGCAGTGGCTGGAGATAGCTTGATAGCTCTGAAACTTTAACCCTGGTGCCACCAGGGAGGCCCTCAAGCCCTTCCTTGTAAAGAAGAAAAATCCTTCACACAAAACAGTTTTTAGTACTAAATGTAGTTCCATTTTCCATTACAGTTCTTAGTTATTAAAAAAGTTATAGACTATTCAGGCATACAAAAAAAACCCCAAACCATAAAGAATAATATAATGAACATGCATGTACTACCAACTAGCTGAAGAAAAATATATTTGAAGCTCCCTTCATGCCCTTTCTCAGTTGCTTCTCCCTTCTTCCTCTCCCCATTTTAACTACCAAGGAACCGCTTTCCTTGAATTCTCTGAAGTTCTTAATACAGCGTCATACTAGACATTCACAAAATAAAAACCACTGCTACTACTATTATTACTAAACCATGGCCAAAAGTAGAACACTATGAAAATAAAGATTACTATTTCCTGAGATATGTAACATGACTATGAATAGGATATGTGTTTGTTGAGGGGATGATTTAGAGTGTTGGGAGTACAATGTATAGAAGAATAGGGACTCTTGGTCCCCACCTTGATTCCCTGGACTAGCTGATGTACTGATCCCCTGGCTGCTACAGAGTGTCCAAGTGTGGTCTGCTGATGCCTTCCAGCTGCCCCTTCTCCAGAGTCTTGTCCATGGCCAAGGCAGTTGTCTCTCTCAGGTGGTTTTTTTTCCTACCTTATCCTGCAGCTATCGATTGACAGATTAAGGGATACAAAGAGTCAGACCCTTTGCCTCATGGCAACACCAACCAATATGTGGTACAGTTCATGCTTTGGGGTGCCCTGTGGGAGCTGAGCCCCTGAATTTGCTTAGCTTCTTTTCCCTGCTGTACTCATTCCTCTTCTGATAAAACTCCTTCAGGAATAGCTGGTGTAAGAAACCCTGTGTCAGTCTCTTAATTCCTGCCTACTTGCATGGACTCCAGTCTAACACTGCTTGCTGTAGTCTGGAGAGGTGCTTGGGTGCTTGGCTTATCTAAGTGCTATCCTGCAAATAATTGGAAACCAAGTGCCTTTTAAAAGGATCATTCTAGTGAAGAGTGACAGTAATAAGTGGCTAAAGGACTAAAATAGGAATTTGTACCTATTAAGAAAAGAATGATAAATATCTTAGTTATTTATCATTGATTAGGGTTAGAAAAATATGAGATGTGAGTCCTTTGTAGAGCTTGGGAAGAGCTGATAAAATTTGAATGTGGATAGAGGAATCAAGAAGTTTCTACATTGGGTGACTTAGGCAAACAGTTAATCAATAGTTATACCAACTACTTTTAAAATAGTTGATACTTGGGCCTCCCTGGTGGTGCAAGGGGTTCAGCACAGCATTGTGAAACTATCTGCTGCCTCTGCAGCACAGGTTCTATCCCCGGCCAGCCAGGGAGCTACCCACATGGCGCAGCAGACCTCTCCTGGCTCTCGCGCTGCACCACTCATCAGTGTATTTCAATCTGCCTGTTCTCTTCCTCACTCTGTCTCTGGTGAATCCTCTCACCCCCTGCACCTCTGGCCTGTACCCCAGTTCTTATATTGCATAAAAAAAAGTAGTTGAAAACTAAGGCTCATGGGGGTACTTTTTGCAAAAGTTAATTCAGCTTTGGTTCTCTTGAATTTAAAGTGCCTGTGTGAAGTCATCAGTGGAAGTGTTCAGTAAGTTGTAGAAAACATTTGTCTGCAGTGTGGAAGTCAGTGCCAGCTCAGCAACATTAAGTGATTGTTTGTTTCTGTAATGGGTGAGTGGAGCCCAAGAGAGAGCACTGGAAGACCATTTCATCACTTAGAATGCATTCAGCTGCAAGTAACAAAGAACATCTAACTCAAATTGGTTTAAGAATAAAGGGAATTTATTGTTTTATGTTTTGAAAATTAATTGAAAAGGTGGGATTCAGGTGATTTGATCAGGGTTCTGTCTCCATTTTTCTGTGATTATTTTTCTTCTACCACCTCCACGTGTCATCTTTGTTCTGAAGCTTGTGATTCTGCTGGATCACTGGACACTGATGATTCCAGCATTGCAGCAGTGAACTGCGTATTGTAGAAAGAGAAAGAGAATATTCTCCATTCCTGAATTCCTGGCAGAAGTAATAAACTTTGAACTGGTTGATCAGTTTTGAGGGTGAGCCTTGTTATAAAGACAAGGGGATTACTAATTGGTTAAGATCAGTCAGGGCTTAGCTCTGTAGATCGGAGAGGGTTAGGCCTCAGAGAGCATGGAAAGAGTTGTGAAGAAGGACTAAAATAGTGTCAACTTGCTAGGAGGTCATTGGTGACCTGTGAGTCTTGTCTGTGACCTGGAGAAGGTAAGAGTCAGGTGGTTGTGTGGGTGATGAGAATGAGAGCAATGATGTGTACTTTATTTATTTATTTATTTATTTTAAGATTTACTTATTTGTGCATACAAGAGCTGGGGCACAGGTCAGAGATACAGGGGGTGAGAGGACTCACCAGAGACAGAATGGGGAACAGAACAGGCAGACTGACTGAAATACACTGCTGAGGGGAGCAGTGAGTGAGTCAGGAGAGATCTGCTGCACCATGTGGGCCACTCCCTGGCCAGCCAGGGATCAAACTCGTGCTGCAGAGTCTGTGGATTGCTTCAAAGTGCGGTGCTTAACCCCTTGTGCTACCAGGGAGTCCCAATGATGTGTGCTTTAAAAAAAATTACATTGGGGCCTCCCTTGGTGGCTCAGCGGTTGAGCGCTGGACTGTGAAGCTGCCTGCAGCCTCTGCAGTGCTGGTTCGATCCCCGACCACAGGCGAGTGTCCCACATGACACACAGACCTCTCCTGCTGTGCTCGCTCTTCCCCTCGGCAGTGTATTTCGTCAGTCTGTCTGTTCTGTTCCCGGCTCTGGTGAATTCTCTCACCCTCCTGCACTTCTGACTGTAGCCAGTGCTTGTATAAATAAATAAATAAATCTTTAAAAAAAAATTACATTGTTTTTTGACATAACTGGATTAAGGAAGCTTACAAAGGGAATTAAAAATGATCATGGGAGACTTTCCCCCATGTTTATCAGATGAGTAGAATGAGTTTAGGGTTTGAGTAAGATTGCTTCACCTGAACCCTGTCTCTGAAAACAGCATCTTGTATGGTCTAGGATAAGCCACTCATTGTTTTTTTTCCTCCTCTGAAGAGTAATGATCATAGTAAACATTTTACAGGAAAGCTGTATGGGTTAAGCAAGATAATATATGAAAGAGTTTTGTTAACTAAACAAAAATATTAACTGGCAGCATGCACATTGTTTATCTAAACCCTATTTTCTCATACAAGAATGTAAGGTATTACAGAACTCGTAGTATGTAGAGCTAAAGGCATGAAAGACAGCAGGGAGAGAGGAGAACATGAATGAAAGGATGAATAAAACACGGCCTTGGTGCAGAAGCTGCTATTCCTCTTAGCATGTCGACATGATTCAGCAAGATGAAAAGTCTGTAGATATCACACAATTTCTTTTTTTTAAAAAAAGATTTATTTATTTATTTATTTATTAAAGAATTATTTATTTATTTATACAAGTACTGGGTACAGTCAGAAGCGCCGGAGGGTGAGAGAATTCACCAGAGCCAGAGCAGAGAGCAGAGCAGGCAGAAGGACCGAAGTACACTGCTGAGGGGAGCAGCGGGCGGCAGGAGAGGTCTGCACGCCATGTGGGACCCTCCTCTGGTGGCCGGGAGCAGCTGGGGATCGAACCGACGCTGCAGAGGCTGCAGGCAGCTTTGCAACCCAGCACTCAACCGCTGCGCAACCCAGCGCTCAACCGCTGCACCACCAGGGAGGCCCGATTTCACATAATTTCTCTTGGCAGTATGTTTTATGGCCTCTGAGGAGGGCCCCTTGTTGATACATATATCACTTCGGTTCCTTTTTGGAATGAGAAGAAAGGAACACAGTACAGGACGCTCATCGTTTAGGTTATCAAGATGGCTTTTATTTGAAGTTATTGGAATGTTTAGTGATAATAATGATAAACGTTTAGTAGTAGCAGGTGCTGTCAGCTTATGTGTCACTCGTATATGATTGATTTTAGCTTTGTTTGTTCCAAAGTTAAATGCTTGTAGCCACATCCTAAATCTATTTTTTTAAAAGATTTATTTATTTATACATACAAGAGCAGGTGTACAGGCCAGAGATGCAGGGGGTAAGAGGATTCACCAGAGACAGAGTGGGGAACAGAACAGGCAGACTGACTGAAATACACTGCTGAGGGGGAACAGCGGGCGAGACAGGTGGAGTCTGCCTCGCCCTGTGGGTTGCTCCCTGTCTGGCCAGGGATCAAACTCATGCTGCAGAGGCTGTGGAATGCTTCATAGTGCGGTGCTTAACCCCTTGTGCCACCAGGGAGGCCCCCCTAAATCTAAATAATTCTAAAATTCTCAGATCATAATTCTTAATACTTATTTAAGTTGGTATACCTTTAAATACATTTTTTTTTTATTAAAAGCAACTATATTCCTATACATTCCTGTTTCTTATATTGAAGGGTGTCACTTTCTATGCTTAATTTTAAACAGTCTGATGTTTTGGAGTATAATGGAGTAACAGTGTCAACCTTGCAAGGCAATGATGAGATAAAATGAACTAAAAAATAAAACAACAACAACAAAGCCCTTAGAATGGTGCCAGGCACTGTCAATGTTAGTGACTGTAACTATATTCTTTATAAATACTTGATATGAGAGAGCATTTAATGAATGGGTACTTCAACATAAAACAGTTGGAAAAAAATTGGAATTTAGTTTTGAACTGAAAAAAAACAGTGCTTCCTTAACTACACCCCAGACTCCATGCTGGTTTCCATCGTGGGGATGGCGCTCTACACGGGGTACGTCTTTATGCCCCAGCACATCATGGCGATATTGCACTACTTTGAAATTGTACAGTGACCAAGATGTGACCCAAATCTGGAGATTCTGCAGCAAAGAACCACCCTCTGAAGTTGAAATGAGACTTCATCAGATGTCATAAGAAACTCTACTAGATGTCAACATAACCAACCTTATGAATATAGAGACTAAAATTCATGAGTAGAACAGGAAGATAATCCTGACTCGTGTTGTGTTCTTTATTTTTAATTTTGAAAGAGGCTATTGTATAGTAGTTTTTGTCTATTTTAACATTGTAGTCATTTGTACTTTGATAAGTATTTTCTTAATATTTGTGACTGTTTCAATATTGCCCCTGTGAAAGCTTTTCTTATTGTAACTTTGAGTACATTTTAATTGCCTTCTATTTCTAAAACCTGGAGTCATTAGTTGGGCTTTACTTTTCTTGCTATTGTATGGCATATACATCTGATTGGATATATTTCTACTTGACCAAAGTTTTGTAAGAAACAATACAAGATTTGGGGCAGGGGGTTGGGGAGGGAGGATATTTTATTGAGAATTATTTACAAAAGACTTAGCTGTAAGTTTGAACTCAGGAGTACAGTTTCAGCTATTTAGACTCTAACAACTTTTGCTTTAAAACTATTAAAGTTTCTTACAATGAAAAAGAAAGATCTTGCTAAAGTTAAAATAAGGAACATTTCATCTTTTAAATATTTAATTCTTATATAAATTCATTTCCAGAAAACTTTGGTGATGATTCCTATGACAAAAGGTGGTTAAGTTGTATTGTTATGTGGTGTTTATATTCTCTATAGAGTTTTTAAATAGAAAGTTTCCTGTGAGGACCATTATTAACAATGTACTTCCTTAAATTGAGTTTCACGATTGTACTGGGTGCTGCAAATGCATTTGCACATTGCAATAAGATATGAAGAGATGAATTGTAGTTGAAAGTTATAGCAAAAAGAAATGTAAACTTGGTTAAAATCCTTTCACTCTTTGTATTTTTTTAAAGATTTTTATTCCTTAAGTGTAAAATGACTATCTAGTATTTTGATGTACACTCATTAAATTCCAAATGAAAAAAATCAGCTGGTACGTCACTATTTTTTTTTTTCTCAATGGTTAAATATTAATCTAGTTTTTATATTTCTGAAGTGATTGCTGTGGACAGATGCAGTCAGTATATATACATATATAAATATTTTAAAATTTATTTATGCGTACAAGAACTGGGGTACAGGCCAGAGGTGTGGGGAGTGAGAGGATTGATTCACCAGAGACAGAGTGGGGAACAGAACAGGCAGACTGACTGAAATACACTGCTGAGGGGAGCAGCGGGCGCGGCAGGAGAAGTCTGCGTGCCATGTGGGATCCTCGCCGGGGGCCGGGGATCGAACTGGCGCTGAAGAGGCTGTGGGCAGCTTCACAGCTCAGCGCTCAACCGCTGCACCACCAGGGGAGGCCCCCAACTTTGGTATTTTTAAAGAGTCAATGGATATCATTAGTATTAGGGATGTTGAGCATAATATGTAATTATTTAGTTTTGAAGTAGTTAAAAATGGATGGATATGGTTATGTCTGAACTGTATTCATACTATCTTGAAATAATAATTATGTGAATTTAACTTTGGACTTGTTCAATTAATGTTCAGATTTGATTTCCCCCCTTGAGCCTTCCATAGAGAACCACTCACAAGTGGATGGCTAGTATCTGAATCACCGGTGAGTTGAAGACAGCAAAAAGTTAAGAATCACTAGTTAGCTGACATCCAGGTTACCACTCCTATCCTAGCCCTCTTCTCAGAAAACTTTATTTCATTCTTGCTATTCACTGAAATCTGTTATTTTGCTGATGATTGTTGTGAAACACCAACCTGTGAGATACCGGGAAGATGTTTAACCTGTCAGGGAATCTGGAACAGAGTCAAAAAGAAAAATGGGAACCTCACCTTTGAGTGGTTCAGCAGGGAGGCATATTTTCACCAACTGATGCAATTGTCTGTTTTTTTCAGTAAATAACAAATGAGGAGATCATTCAGCATTATCTGTTCACAGTGAGGTATTTATTAGACAATTCTCCCTAGATCTCTTACCCATCCGTATGTCTTAGAAGCAGAGGTAGTGACAGCCTTTATTCTGCGGTATTTTTCAAGTATGTTTGCTTGGTAGAGAAGAGATAGTGTCTCCCTGCACAATGAAGGGCAGGTTTACTTAGCGCCTTGGAAGATGGTATCTCTTTCTGGAACAAAGGACACTAGAAAATATTTGGGTTCCCTATGCTCCAGATTCCTCTCCTGTAATGCATCCCTCTGCATTTTTTTTTTTTTTAAGATTTATTTATTTATTTATACAAGCACCTGATCCAGTCAGAGGCACAGGAGGGTGAAAGAATTCACCAGAACCTGAGCGGAGAGTAGAATAGGCAGAGTGACGAAGTACACTGCTGAGGGGAGCAGTGGGAGGTAGGAGAGGTCTGAGCGCCATGTGGGACCCTCGCCTGGCGGCCGGGGATTGAACCAGCGCTGCAGAGGCTGTGGGCAGCTTTGCAACCCAGCGCTCAACCTCTGTGCCAACGGGGAAGCCCTGCATCCCTCTGCATTTACAGGTATCAACTGAACTCTGTGTTGTCCTATTGAAACTGGGGTAACTTGGGTTTGGGAACCAGAAAAAGAAAATGATACTTTGTCTATTGCAAAGTTTTATTTGTGTTTGACCCTGGAATCTCCTGTCCAGTGCCAGCACCCGCAAAACTTCTAGACTAGGTAGTAACTTGCAAGTAGGGTAATGCTTCAGACCCTTCACTGTTCATGAAGGTTTTGGTGATGAGGATGGGGTGCTGATGGAGACAGGGTCTTCTGGAAGTGAAAGGGTAATGACCCCAACATGCAAGCAGAGTTGAGACAACTCCCTGCTATCCAGTAGTAAATGCTTTTGCCCAGGAATTGAGTGGATTAGGTGAATAAGGTTTACCCACTATCCTATTTTGTTAAGTAATGCTAGAGATTTAGCAGTGAGAGGTAGGATTGAAAAAAGCTGCCTTAGATGTTGGTCACTTCTCTGAGCAGGTAAAAGAAGGAATCTTGTGATAATGGGTCAACTTTATTTTAAATTTTTTAATATTTATTTTTATTTATTTATGCATACAAGAATGGGGATGTAGTGCAGAGGTGTGTGTGTGTGGAGGGGGTAATGGGGGGTGAGCGGATTTACCAGAGACAGAGTGGGGAGCAGAACTGGTGGATCACTGCTGAGAGAAGCAGCAGGTGAGACAGGAGAGGTCTGCTGTGCCATGTGAATTAGCTCCCTGGCCAGGGATTGAACTCATGCTGCCATGGCTAGTGATAGCTCCATATTGCTGAGACTTTATATCCCTGTGCGACCAGGGAAACCCATAATGGGACAACTTTAAAGATGATGTGGCTGTGACTGCTAAGCCCAAGAATCCCCAAAACTGAAATAAATGGTGTTAGCAGTGAGGGACATGCTTTTCAATACAAAACTTTCCATGGCCTGAAAACATCAGAAGTTAATTTGGCTAAGTCATGATGGGGTGGTCACTGAAATTGAATGCAAACCTTCTTGGTTCAGAGATACTCTCTCCCTTGGTGTCTCCTCTCCTCTTTCTACCTTGACTTCAGTTTCGTTAAAGTGAGAGATGATTAAGGCCAGTACCTGAGTATGCTGGGGAACTCTGTAGAAGGGAGAGATTCAAACTTTATGGCTTCATTGGAGGTGGCCACCCGAGTCATTATCCTACAAAGTCCCTTGGGAGGAGAGGGCACCAGAATTCAACTGATTTGGGGAGTTTTTGTGGTGGATAAGAAATTACAGTGACCCTGTCTGGGTCACTCAGGTAGATACTCATAGAAAGGGCCAGTTCTCTGACATCAAGTTGCTGTTCACATCTCAAGGGTTTCACCAGATTGTTGCCACTACTGCCTGGGGCCATCATTGTACCTATTAAGGCCACACATCTGTGCTCAGCCAGGCACAAAGTCAGGGAACCAGTTTTTGATGCAGAGGCTGCCTCTGCAAGCCACAGGTGAGATGCCTGCCAATGTATTTCAGGAAGGGGGTCACTCCACCTCCTTGCTCTTAGCAGATGGAATACATCAAACTTTTGTCCTTTCAGGGCCCTCTGTGTTGCCTCACTGCTTTCTGCACTCTCTTAATTTACCATGTTCTAGTCAAATCAGCTAATTCCAGCCACACTATTGGGGCCCTCGAAACTAATCCTTGTCACTTTTTCAGCTTTCTGGACCATTTGCAGCTTGACAGTAATGAGCTTTTTTCTTTCTTTCCTTTTTTTAATCATAAAAGCTACTCAACAATGTGCTGATAGTTGAGATTTCTGATAAGCATTTTATGCTCTCTACCATTCACAGGCCTCTGATATTATGGAGTATTGGAACGGCCACTTCCAAAAATCAGTTCATATATAGATTTTTAACTCTAGTTCCTCTGGTGCTTGTAACAGTTCTGGTCTACACACCTCAATGAAGCAGTCTGGTCATTGCATTCAGGAAGGGATGAGCTCTTAGCTACTTCTTGCATAACAGTGAGGATGAGCTTGTATTATTTTAGAAATTGGAATTCCTCCTTGGCTGATTCTAGGCATGATGCTTTTCTGTTCACTAATGGCAATTGTAGGCTGATAAGTTGGTGGCCTGGCCCAAAGGGAGCCTTGGGCTTTCAAACTGGCTCAGCCACCTGGATTCCGTTGTTGGATTGTTAGAGCCCCTTATCATAAGGCTAATCACCACTTGGTTGAGCACACCACCTTGTGAGTCACCTAAGTGTTTCCTGTAGGCCAAACTGGGTGGTGAGGGGGAACAACATGACACCCCATATTATTCTCAATATACCATTTTGGTATGTGGAATATTTTGAGCTGAAGGCATGTGGGTTATTTTGAGCCGAAGGTAATTAAGACCCAGCAGACTCAGAGAAAACTGCTTATCTCTCCCAACTCCTAAAATAATTTATTATTTAAAAAAATATTTATGCATACAAGAACTGGGGGGCAGGCCAGAAGTATGGTGGGTGAGAGGATTCACCAGAGACAGAGTGGGGAACAGAATAGGCAGATTGACTGAAATACACTGCTGAGGAAAGCAGTGGGTGAGACAGGAGAGGTCTGCTGCGCCATGAGGAGTAGCTCCCTGGATGGGGATCAAACTTATGCTACAGTGGCTGGCGATAGCTTGATAGCACTGAGCTACCAGGGAGGACCCCAGAGAAAACTTTTATGTCTGAAAGACTTATGCATGACATGGCATGGCAAACATTTGTTTACCACACATTTGCTCATCTCATCTTCCTGTGAATTGTCTTACTCCTCTTTGAAGCCCCAGACCCCTATTTCTTTCTCTTTTAGCTCAGGATGATATATACAAGCCTCCAATTGCCTGACAGTCTTTGGGTCTCATATATTTGGGGTTCTCAAATGTTTGAAACTTGTTTTTCTCCTGTTAGTTTGTCTTAGACCAAAGTACCTAGAGGGAAAGCATCTGTCCCCATACAGTGGCATAATGTGGTTTAGAAAATGTCTCCTCTTCTTTACACCTGGTTCTTCTCAATAAAATGTTTGAATTTGAGTAGAGATGTTGGAAAAAAGGTGAAGTTATCACAACTATAATGTGACAAGCTGATTTTGTGGTGATGGAGAGAGTAATAATTCCAACACTTGAGGCAAAAATACCGTAGACTCTTGGGACAGGGTGGAAGGAACTCTAAAGATAGTTTGTCTTTCAGAGCTACCTTGGATCCTTCCTCAGGAGAGCAAATACCCTGGTGTGGCTTCACAAACTGTTACGAGCACCTTAAAGGCAGCTGGCTGCTGAATCTGCCGTTCTCTGCCCTGAGACAGCTCTGACCATGATTTTGATTGCCATTGCCCTTGACCTTACCAAGAAATCTATCAGATAGAGAATAGCCTCAGTTTCTGCATCTCCCATGCAAAACACCGGTTAAGAGTATATTCTATTTCTGCAGTTATCTATTGCTCAGTTATCCATGGGGGAGGGGAATGGATGCCACATTTCTCCTGGCATGGACAAATAAGACAGTTTGGATCTCAGCTCTTGAGCAATCCCTCTAAAATCAGGCACTAGATTCAATTATTCAAACTGAACTGGAAGCCTATCCAAAGTTTACCAGTTTGTCAGGAGGCTCCACTGAGGAACTGTTAACCTATGCCTGTGGGTCCCACTTGAAGAGGCCAACAATTACAATATAAACAACATTTTCATTCCAGGGACATCTATGTGCCTTCAGGATTTTACTTCTTGGTGGAAGCCGAGAGTTAACTTGCCTTTCCGAAGAATTCTCTTAGAGGCAATCATAAGGGATCTTTGAGTGTTTGAGGAATCGCCACTGATAGATCATGTGGCCCTCAGATGACCACAGAGATCGCTCCAAAATGAAGTTCTCCAGAAGGGTAAGTAATTAATTATTTATGCCCCATTGCTGGCTGAACACTGGAATTATCCAATAGAAAAGTGCTAGGAGGAAAATAAGCAGGGGAAAAAAAAAAAAAAAAAAGAAAAAAGAAAAGGTGGTAAAAAATTTGCCCCTGATTTTAGCTGAAGTTATCAATAACCACGTGGTCCTTGAAGGATTCCAGGCCAGCCTCAGCTTATTGGCCAGTGTTGTTATGGATGAGAAGATTGCCCTAGACTTCTTCCAGATGGGCCAAGTGGAGTCTGTGCAATTCCTACCACAGAGCCTGAATTAGCACATCAGGCCAAGTAGAAAGGTCAATACAGAAACTTAAAAGAAAGCTGCTAGGTTTTCTAAAGTAGACCCGGATGGTTTATGGAGTTTGTTAAGCTATTTGTGTCTAGGATGCTTGGGGCCATGGTTGAGATCAATACAGGATCTTCCCACCCTGCTATTTGGAGCCCTGTTGCCAGGGACCTTATTTAAATACCATGTGAAGCAAGTTGATTTGGTCCTAGCCTCTGTGGGTCAGATTAGAGTGGCTGCCGAAGTGGCATACTCAGCTGTGGAAACTAGTGTGGGCAGGGAAATAGTGCTGGGAGATAGTTCTCTGTGGGTCTCCCATAGTCCTGCCTGTTTTGTTAGCAGTGGCACTGGTTGTCTTTGTTTCAAGGGTGTCTATAGAGGGGCCAACTTCAGTAGGTGCTGTGCCTCCTTTCAGAGTAAAGGATAAGTTTGTTGGAAACCTTGGAAGATAAAGTGTTTACTTCTCGAGCAAAGGGTAGATGTGCTAACTCTCCAGTATAAAAAGATTTGGGTTCTCAAAGGACACAGAAACATTAATTCCAAAGAGCACCTGCACCCCTGTGTTTATAGCAGCTCTATTTACAATAGCTAAGCTTTGGAAACAACCCAAATGCCCAAAAATAGATGACTGGTCAAGAAGATGTGGTTCATATACACAATGGAATATTACTCAGCATTCAAAAAAGATAAACACATGCAATTTGCAAAAACATGGATGGAGCTGGAAGGGATCATGCTCAGCAAAATAAGCCAGAAAGAAAAAGGAAAATACCGGATGGTCTCACTCATAGCAGGAATCTAGAAAACCTAAATAAGGGACCAGGAAAAAGAATAACTATAAGAAAGAAAAAGTCAAAATCAACAAACAGCTATGAACCAGAGACACACTATAGGGGGTGGTGGGGAAAGACACACTATGGGGTCAAAATAAGGGGGTTGCAATTGTATGGGGAATATAAAAATAAAATTAAAAAAAAAGATTTGGGTTCTCTGGGTTCAGGGGTTTTCACTTATACTAAAAGATATTGTAAATATAGACTTCACTTATGTCTTCCTTTTGTCCTTGTGGGAGTTAGAACTTGAGAAACCAGAACAAGGAAATGAAAATCCTCCAGCTACTGCTGTTGCTGTGGGCAATAAAGACCTTTGACCCTGACCCTGGAATCTCTCATCCTGGTGTCTTCAGCACCATGAAGCAGCTAATAGGCCAACTGGTTAGCTGTCACATGGGATAAAATCTCAGCCCCTTCACACCTCTTTACTGTATTTACCTTGAGTAATAAAACAGTACCATGGTTTTGTTAAAGCATACCTTTTTTTTTTTTTAAGATTTATTTATTTATTTATTTATTTTTAGAGATTTATTTATTCATGCATACAAGAACTGGGGTACAGGCCAGATGCTCAGGAGAGTGAGAGGATTCACCAGAGACAAAGCGGGGAGCAGAACAGGCAGACTGACTGAAATATACTGCTGAGGGGAGCAGCGGGCAAGGCAGGAGAGGTCTGCCATGCCATGTGGGTATCTCCATGGCCGGCCAGGAATCAAACCCATGTTGCAGAGGTTGCGGGCAGCTTCGCAGTGCTGTGCTCATCCCACTGCGCCACTGGGGAGACCCTTAAAGCATGCCTTTTTAGTAATTTTTTGTTTGGTCAATTTTTAGTGTTTTGAATATATAATACACAAAGACTTGATGTTATGTTTTGTTTTTTTATTTTTATTTATTTAGTTATTTGTTTATTAGTTTATTCATTCATTCATTCATTCATTCATTCATTCATTCATTCATTTATTTATTTTTGTGGGACCCTCACCGGGAATGAACCGGTGTTGCAGAGGCTGCGGGCAGCCTTGCAGCCCAGTGCTCAACCGCTGCGCCACCAGGGGAGTCCTATGTTTTGTTTTTTAAAGAATAAAAAGATAAAGGGCCTTCCTGGTGGTGCAGGAGTTAAAGTCTCAGCGCTGTCAAGCTATTGCCAGCCACTATGGCATGAGTTCAATCCCCGGCCAGGGAGCTAACCCACATGGCGCAGCAGACCTCTCCTGTCTCGCCTGCTGCTCCCCTCAGCAGTGTATTTAAGTAGATCTGTCTGTTCTGCTCCCCACTCTGTCTCTGGTGAATCCTGTCCCCTGCCCCCACACCTCTGGCATGCCCCCCAGTTCTTGTATGCATAAATAAATAAGTCTTTTTCATGTTTTATTTATTTATTTTATTTATTTGTTTGTTTTGTTTATACATGCACTGGGTACAGTCAGAAGCGCGGGAGGGTGAGAGAATTCACCAGAGCCAGAGCAGGGAGCAGAGCAGGCAGAAGGACCGAAGTACACTGCTGAGGGGAGCAGCGGGCGGCAGGAGAGGTCTGCGCGCCATGTGGGACCCTCCTCCGGTGGCCGGGGAGCAGCCGGGGATCGAACGGGTGCCACAGAGGCCGCGGGCAGCTTCGCAACCCAGCGCTCAACCGCTGCGCCACTGGGGAGGCCCTTAAAAAAAAACTAAAATGTTCACTCAGAAAGAGGGTTGGTGTATATATTTTTAAAAGACTAGGGGAAGTTGCTGGTGCAGGGCAATGGCAGTTCAAGAATATGGGTGCCTCCTTTGTTTCAGGGATGTTAGAAAGACTAACAACCTGACTGATAGCACTAAGTATGCTAAAGGAGAAATTGTACTCAGCAGAACATTTGTAATTTCTTGAAACAGATGTTGAGTGATCCTAACACTTCCATTATCTTCTTACTCATAATTACCAAAAAATGTCATAAAATTGATAAAACCCAGTGTAGGTTGTTAGAGAAGAGAGAGTTCTCTTGTTTTTGGTAGTAGTGAGAATTGGTACAAGCTTTTGGGAAGTAAGTTCGTGCTACTAAATTTTTTTTTTAAAGATTTATCTATTTATTTATCTATTTATCTATTTACTTATTTATTTATTTGTTTATTTATACAAGCACTGGGTACAGTCAGAAGCATGGGAGGGCAAGAGAATTCACTAGAGCCAGAGTGGGGAACAGAAGAGGCAGACTGACGAAATACACTGCTGAGGGGAGCAGTGGGCATGGCAGGAGAGGTCTGTCGCACCATGTGGGACCCTTTCTGGTGGCTGGGGATTGAACCGGCGCTGCAGAGGCTGCGGGCAGCTTTGCAGCCCAGGGCTCAACCGCTGCGCCACCAGGGGAGGCCCCGTGCTACTAAATGTTTTAATCTTTGTATTATTTGACACAGTAGCTGTGCTTCTATAAATTTATCATTCAGAAATACTTATTGAAGTTTATAATGATAAATGTGCAAGCATATATATCAGTATTTAAAAACTTTTTGGTGAAACAAAACATTTTAAAATGCTCATGAAATGCACAATTATTAATGAATAATTATGAAGCAAACATTCATACATTTCCATGAATAACATGTAAATATAAAAACAAAGAAAAATAACAATACTAGTAGCCCAGAAGTTCCTATGTGTCCTTCCAATTAAAGTCCTACTACTTTCCTATTGAGATAACTTTTTCCTTACTGTCACATATGCTTCAAAACAGTAGCTACTAGCCACACATGGCCAATAAGCATTGAAATGTGGCTAGTTGGAACCCAGATGTGCTATCTGTGTTAAATTCACATTGGATTATGAAGAATTTGTGTAAAAAATATAAAGTAATTCATTAATATTTTATTTTTTAAAGATTTGTTTTTATTTATACATGCACTGGGTATAGTCAGAAGTGCGGGAGGGTGAGAGAATTCACCAGAGCCAGAGCAGGCAGAAGGAGCGAAGTACACTGCTGAGGGGAGCAGTGGGTGGCAGGAGAGGTCTGTACGCCATGTGGGAGCCTCCTCCGGTGGCCGGGGAGCAGCTGGGGATCAAACTGGCGCTGCAGAGGCTGCGGGCAGCTTCGCAACCCAGCACTCAACCGCTGCGCCACCGGGGAGGCCCCATTAAAATATTATTTACATATTGAAATTATACTATTTAAAATATATTGGGTTAAATAAAATATATTGTCACATATTTTATTTTTTAAAAAGATTTATTTTATTTACTTATCATACAGAAACTTGCGTATAGGCCAGAGGTTGTGTGTGTGTGTGCGTGTGTGTGTGTGTGTGTGTATGTATGTGTGAGAGAGAGAGAGCGGATTCACCAGAGACAGAGTGGGGAGCAGAACAGGCAGACTGACTGAAATACACTGCTGAGGGGAGCAGTGGGTGAGACAGGAGAGGTCTGCTGTGCCATGTGGGTTGCTCCCTGGTAGGGGATCAAACTTGCTGCAGTGGCTGGTGATAGCTTCATAGTGCTGAGACCTAACCCCTTGTGCCACCAGGGAGGCCCTCTTTGAATGCTTTTAGTATCCTCTCCTTATCACCAGTTTTTTTTTTTTTTTTAAGTGGTTTGAATAGTATAAAATATGTCTAGGGATGTGTTTGGATTTATTTTGTTTGGAACTCTTTGTGCCTCTTGTATCAGGATATCTGATTCCTTTTCAGTTTAGGGGCATTATTAGCTATTAATTCTTAAAATGCATTTTCTGTGCTTTTCTCTCTTTTGTCTTCTTTGGGGACCCCCGTGATGTGGATATTATTTCTCTTTAAATTGTCCTAAAGATGTTAGTCAATCAATCTCTAAGATGATTCCAGACACTATGAGGAATTGACCTTGTGGGGGAATCATTGTCTGCCCCCATCCAACTCAGACATCCACAGCACCTTAGGGGGATTGAACTCTCGTAGCAACCTCTCGGAACCCTGCTGTCCTGGCTTCTATCTCCTACAGGAACTAGAACCCCAGTCATCCAAACAGGTGCTAAATTGTCCTAAAATTCTTGCAGTTTTCTTTCTTTCTTTTTCTTTGCTGTCCTATTTATATATTTCCATCACTTTGCATTCAAACTCACAAATTCTATCAGCTATTTGTTCTTGTATGCTGTTAAGACCCTCATATTTTTTTAGTTCAATTATGGGATTATTTAAGTCCATTATCTCTGTTTGAAGCATTGTCATGTTTCCCCTCTTATTGTATTCCTGCTTTTGTTTGTCAATTGTTTTTCTTATTTTGATAAGTATACTTAGGACTGACGCTTTAAACTTTTCATCAGGCAAATTATGTAGTTCTGTCAGACTCAGGTTTTTCTTGGGCTTTTTTGTTCCATCATTTGTTGTATATCCCTCTGTTTCTTCATATTTAGTTTTTATGGGTTGAGATAGAGTTTTCTTTCTTTGTCTTGGTGAATTGACTTTATATTATGTTTACAGGTCACAGGATATAATCTGAGATTGATGACCTGGAATTCTTGGGTGCCTGTTGCATCATAGAGCAAGGCCTCTGCACCTGTTTGGATGACCGGGGCTCTAGTTCCCATCGGAGATTGGAGCCAGGGCAGCAGGGTTCCAAGAGGTTGCTACTAGAGTTCAGTCCCCCTAAGGTGCTGTGGATGTCTGAGTTGGATAGGGTAGACAATGATCCCTCCCCTAGGTCAATTCCTCAAAGTGTCTGGAATCATCTAGGGCTAGCACCAACCTCTCAGCTGGGGTTCAGCTTGTTATGCATATTCTGCAGAGCAGTAATCCCCCTTCCTTCTCTGATGGGTGCAGGCGGGAGCAGAGTGACCTGAGAACTGCTGGGCCGGCTACTCTGCAAGTTCTGATTACAAGTGAATGAGGGGTATGTGTTTCTCAAGATTTGTACATGTCTTCCCAAATGACTGCCTCTCCTGCAGACTGCTTTCTGTCCTTTCTCAATAGTTGTGGTGCCAGCAGGGAGTTATGGTTGGAATAGAGTCTTGGCAGAGATTTGTTGCCTTCACCTTTCAAATATGGAGTCTTGCCCTAAAGTGCTTGCTCATGTTGCCAGGACCTAGATGCATTAAATTGTAATTAATGGCAATAAGCCATTTATTTTTTTTGTTGGTTTTATTTATTTATTTATTTTTTTAAATAATAAATTTTATTTTTATATTCCCCATACAATTGCAACCCCCCCATTCTGACCCCAATCCCTCCCCTCCCGCCACCCCCCCCCCCAAAAGTGTCTCTGGTTCATAGTTTTTTGTTGATTTTGATTTTCTTTTTTTTTTTTTTTTTGCAACCTCCCCATTTTGACCCCAATCCCTCCCCTCCCACACCTCACCCCCCAAAAAGTGTCTCTGGTTCATAGTTGTTTGTTGATTTTGATTTTCACTTTCTTATAATTATTCATTTTCCTGGTCCCTTATTTAAGTTTTCTAGATTCCTGCTATGAGTGAGACCATCCGGTATTTTTCTTTTTCTTTCTGGCTTATTTTGCTGAGCATGATCCCTTCCAGCGCCATCCATGTTGCTGCAAATTGCATGTGTTTATCTTTTTTGAATGCTGAGTAATATTCCATGGTATATATGTACCACATCTTCTTGATCCAGTCATCTATTTTTGGGCATTTGGGTTGTTTCCAAAGTTTAGCTATTGTAAACAGTGCTGCTATAAACATAGGGGTGCAGATGTTCTTTGGAATTGATGTTTCTGTGTCCTTTGGGTAAATACCTAGGAGTGGAATTGCTGGATCATATGGAAGCTCTATGTTTAGGAGGTCCAGAAATCTCTACACAGCTCTCCATAGTGGTTGGACCAGTTTGCACTCCCACCAGCAGTGCAGAAGAGTTCCTTTTTCTCCACACCCTCACCAACATTTGTTGTTGCTAGTTTTTTTAATACGTGCCATTCTCACTGGTGTAAGATGGTATCTTATTGTAGTTTTGATTTGCATTTCCCTGATTACAAGTGATGTTGAACATTTTTTCATATGCCTGTTGGCCATTTGCATTTCCTCTTCAGAGAAGTTTCTTTTTAGCTCTTCTGCCCATTTTTTGACTGGATTATTTTCTTTGTTGTTGTTGAGTATCATCAGCTCTTTGCAGATTTTTGTGATCAGTCCTTTATCATTAGTGTTGGGTGCAAAAATGTTCTCCCAGTTGGTGGGGTTTCTCTTTGTTTTTGTTATTGTCTCTTTTGCTGTGCAGAAGCTCTTTAATTTGATGTAGTCCCAGCTGTTTATCTTTGCCTTCACTATCACTGCTTTGGGTGATGTGTCTGTAAAGATGTCTTTGATGTGAATATCACGTAGTGTTTTGCCTATATTTCCTTCTATGTATTTTATGGTTTCAGGTCTTATGTCTAGTTCTTTAATCCATTTTGAGTTGATTTTTGTGCATGGTGTGAGGTAGTGGTCAAGCTTCATTCTTGTGCATGTAGTGACCCAGTTTTCCCAGCACCATTTATTGAACAAACTTTCTTTGCTCCAATGCATAGTCTTTGCTCCTTTGTCAAAGATTAGTTGACCATAAATCTGTGGGTTTATTTCTGGATTTTCTATTCGATTCCATTGGTCTGGGCAATAAGCCATTTAATTGTTATGTCAGCTTTGGCCTTGGGTGGGGGATGTTCTGCATAATACAGCCACAAGCTATAGAGAAAAATCTCTTCTGTACATAGATACTGGTGAGCCAATCTAGCCTTCCCCACTGGCTCAGGCTCCAGCTATTCATGTCTGAGAACCATGAGCTAATAATCATCACATTGCACAAACCCCACCTAGGCAGCCACCAGGACTATTCTCTGTCCTTGAGCTCCCCTGTTTACACAGGCATCCTTCATCCTCCAGTTCTGCTGGCCTGGCTGCTGTCTGCCTATAGTGTCTGCCTGGGCCAGAGTCTACTCTCTGGTATTCTGTTGCAGCCATCCCTCCCTCTCTAGGGTTGCTTTTCCCTGGTAATATGCCAAGCACAATTATATTTCAGTTTTTCCTGCCCTCTGTCTGTGTTGTCCCTCTTTATGACTGCTATGGCCATTGGTCTAGGGACCCCTGTCTTTACTTACATATAATTTGGTTGTATTTATGTGAAGGAGACGAGCCTGCTGTCTTCATTCTCACACTATCTTGCTGTTTTCCCTTTATACTAATTTTTTAAAAAGTGGCTTCCCTAAAACATCAGTCTTTCAGTTAGGAGCCTGGAAAGTAAAAGTTCACTTATTATTTACCATTAAGGTTCAACTAAGGAGGGCCTCCCTGGTGGCACGGGGATTATAGTCAGCGCTATCAAGCTATCACCAGCCACTGTGGCATGAGTTTGATCCCCAGCCAGGGAGCTTCCCACATGGCGCAGCAGACCTCTCCTGACTTGCCCGCTGCTCCCCTCAGCAGTATATTTCAATCAGTCTGCTTGTTCTTCCCACTCTGTCTCTGGTGAATCCTCTCACCCCCCCACACCTCTGGCCTACACACCCAGTTCTTGTATGCATAAATAAATAAATATTTTTTAAAAAAGGTGTCTTCTTATTTTGATGAGTACTTGCTGGCATTGACTTGAAAAATTAACTCTGTATCAAGGCAGGGTGAACTCAATTTTCTATTTTTTTTTAAAAGATTTATTTATTTTTGCATATAAGAGTTGGGGTACAGGCCAGAAATGTGGGGGTGGGAGTGAAAGGATTCACCAGAGACAGAGTGGGAAGCACAACAGGCAGACTGACTGAAATACACTGCTGAGGGGAGCAGCGGGCGAGACAGGAGAGGTCTGCTTCGCTATGTGGGTAGCTCCCTGGCTGGCCAGGAATCAAACCCGTGCTGCAGAGGCTGTGGATTGCTTCATAGTGTGGTGCTTAACCCCTTGCACCACCAGGGACGCCCCTCAATTTTCTTTTTAAGTGGAGAAAATTCTGTCTTTCTAGGTTTTCCTGGGATATTATATTATCCATGAGAAAGATTGCTATGATTTTGGATTCTGTTATATTTCCCACAAGTCTGTCTTCAGGGTTAATAGTTTATAGCTCTCTGAACTCTTATTCAGATAAGAAGGATTGATGCTGGAGGATTTATGATACCTAACCTAATTTTCCATCACCATACCTTGACTTTGACCTTATTAAGGTGTATCCCAAAATAAGCAATCAATTGCTGCCTGATAGAAGCAAATGACCCTCATTTACTCAATGGCAATAGCTAATAAGGTCTTGATAATTGTGATTTATCCACTGTCAGTTGTGATTGCCTGAGATTGCCTCTCTGAAGCTGCCTGGAATTGATAGGCGCAATTGGTATGATGGCCAGCCAGTTCCAGGGGGCTTTCTCCTTTTTATCCCTGGCCTCACCAGGGCTCTAGAATGGGATCGATGAAGTCATTTTTATTTCACTGTTGTCTTCTGTAATGAAATATGGTAAAAAATTCATCTTCTTCAAGCATGCCTCTTAATCCTTGTCAGATCTGCAGTCTTTCCTTGACTGAACCAATTTGTTATCTACAGAAGCTGTGGCCTTGCACTTACTTCTGATCCAAGGAGCTCTGGACTAGCCAAGAGGAATTTTAACTATAAATTTAGTGGAGACTCACCTCTTTGCTTAGCCAAGATATTTGGTTTCCCTTTTAATGGATTTGAGAGAAAAAGAAGTGTTTGTTACATGTGACTCTTTGGAAAACTTCAATTGTCTCATCCTTCAAGCATAATTGACCAAATCTCTTGGCAAGCTATGTTAGGAGAAACCAAACCTCACATTTCTGTATGTCCCCAAATTGAAGGATACATTAATCATTCATAGAAATAAAGATGCAAAATGTGGATTCCCCTCATTTAAAGAACCCATCTTTACAAATTTGAGGAACCCTCAGTCTTGCCCTTTCCATTTCTGTTTTATCTGAAATGAAAATCCATTGGCATGTCCTTTAAAGTCCTCTGAAGTATTGAGTCATGGATTATACTGGATTTAATATTGACATGTGAAAGTAGTTAGGGCAAGGAAAGATCTTATATCCTGATGTCCAGTCCTGCCACAATGATACATTTTAATATATTTTCTCACTGGCTTTTGCTTGGTATACTTTATTTCAATCACATCTGAACTCTTGTTTTTTGTATTTGTATAGATTTGTTGCCTAAATAAAGGTATATTAAACATTTCTGGGGCGCAAGAGAATTAAGACTGCTTATATTTTAATAAGGCAGTCATAGTAAATATGGGGACTTATTGTCAAAGATGAAGTTGATTGCAACATGATTATGATTAGTTCTTAAGCAACATCTCACATGTGACCAAGACACCTGCCTTGTGTACAAAGAGATCACATCGACCACAAGACCTAAATGACATTGGTTCTTATCCTACCCACTCTGGCAGGACTTAACATTGTTAAATATTCTGGGAGTCTCCAGGATGCTTCTCCCACGTGTGCCTAAATGAAATACTCTCTAGTCTGGCACTGCTGCTGCTCTGTCCACCCCACAGTGTACCCTTTGGGTCCTGTTGCCTCCTGCTGGATTCCGGTGCCATATCTGGGTCTTGAGTCCTGATAGCCCAGGGTGTGGCTATCCTGATAGAACGGAGTGGTATCTGCGAGGGGGGAAAGAGTGCCCCTCTTTGAGCTAGGAGTTACTTTGCTATAGTGGGGTGCCAGTCGCTAATTTCCCAATGTACCACCAGTGCTTTTTCCTTTTAATTCACTTGCATTCCACAGGACTCAGGTCCATATCTGATCCACTAGGGGTGGGCTTGGGGAATGCTGTTATTATTATTGTAGACAGCTAAATATTATTGAGCATTTACTCTGTGCTTAGCTGTGTGATCAGCCCATTTAACAATTATTCCTTTTAACTGTGTACAAGTAGATTATATTATAATTTCCATTTTATAGTCGAGAAGACTAAGGTTTCGGGGGTTAAATAATTAGCCTGGGCCTCCCCTGGTGGTGCAGGCGGTTGAGCACTGTGCTGTGAAGCTGTCCGCAGCCTCTGCAGCACCAGTTCAATCCCTGCCGGCCAGCGAGGATCCCACATGGTGTGGCAGACCTCTCCTGTCACTCCCACTGCTCCCCTCAGCAGTGTGTTTCATCAGTCTGCCTGTTCTGTTCACCTCTGCCTCTGGTGAATCCTCTCACCCTCCCGCGCATTTGGCCTATACCCCAGTTCTTGTGTAAAATGAATAAATAAATCTTTAAAAAAAATAAATAATTAGCCCAAGGTTACCTACTCAATACTGAAAGTCTGGCTTCACAGCCATTAGTTGATCACCAAATCCAAATGTCTGACATTATTAAGTGTTTTCAGCATCACCTCTAGTCTCTAATAACCAAAACTTCTTTATTACATTTGTTCATGGTGACTGATTCTTCCTTTTACGACAAATTATCTTGCAGGAGGATCCTCATCCTCCCATCAAATAAATTCCAGTTAGGGTCTTCCTATGTCCAATTCATCTGACATATACAAATCTCTGCAAAGTTTAGCAAAAACAGTGTGATTTCTTTTCCCCAGGAGGCCTTTAAAGCAAGTAAACTTACTCTCATCTACAATTTTGCTAATTCCCAACTTAGGTTCAGATTGGGCCACTGACCACTGTCCCTCTTAAGCACAGTGGCTTGTGATTGGCATTGTTATTTTCAGAGATAGGTACTATTTGAACTCAATTACTAAATAAGGCAGTCATACTAAATATGGGGACTTTTTGTCAAAGATGAAGTTGACTGCAACATGATTATGATTAGTTCAGGGTTAACCTGATTTTTCAGCTATCTGTGGGTCAGTTTTATTTATTTATTTATTAAACATTTATTTATTTATGCATACCAGAGCTGGAGTGTAGGCCAGAAGTTTGGGGAGTGAGAGGACTTACTAGAGACAGAGTGGGGAGCAGAACAGGCAGATCTACCGAAATACACTGCTGAAGGGAGCAGCAGGTGAGACAGGAGAGGTCTGCTGGGCTATGTGGGTTAGCTCCCTGGTTGGCGGGGGTTGAACTCATGCCGAAGTGGATGTGAATAGCTTCATAGTGCTGAGACTTAACCCCTTGTACCCCCAGGGGGATCCCGGGTACAGTTTTATTTAAGTCTCCCTCTTTAGCCTCATATAGTATATATAAACATCCTATTTTTATGGGTAGGATTTTCATCCTCTTTTCCCAACAGTGAACATCCAGATAATTCATTGACTATCTTCGCCTCTGTTAACCAACCCTCCACACAATCTTTCTCTCCACCCTAATGCATAGCATTATTAACATATTCCAGTGAGGCTCAAGGCCCATGTAAATAATTCTACCTTGAAAATCTTTGGCTATTCAGGTCTCGGGCTTACTTTTGCTATACTAGTCACTCTTCATGTTTTGATCAGTACCCGTGGTGATGTCACCAGACTCCCTTCTCTATTGTGTGTCTGGAGAAACCTTGTCTTAGAAGCCCTTGCCCTAAGTCTCAGCACTGTCGAGCTGTTGGCAGCCACAGCAGTGTGGGTTCGATCCCCAGTAGGGGAACTGACCTGCAGACCGCTCCTCTCTGGCCTGCTGCTCCCCTCAGGGTGTGTTTCCTTGGATCTGCCTGTTATGCTCCCTATTCTGTCTCTGGTGGACCCTCTCACCCCCTGCACCTCTCTTGTATACCCCAGCTCTTGTATGCATAAATAAATAAAATAAATCTTAAAAAAAAAAAAAAAAGGCAAGGCTATTAGACAAAGCCCAGTTTGTCTTATCCTGCCAGGGAAAAGAGAGACCCCGCAGCTAGGAGTTCCCAGGGAAAACCAGCAGAAGAGGGGTATTCTGGTCAGAAGCAACAATGTCATTCTCTCCTTCAAACTTTTCAAATGTTTCCATGGCTTACTGGAAAAAATCAAGTTCCTTTATATAGCATAGTGAGGTCACTATAATACAGTCCCTACCCAAATTCTCTAGCTTTGCTGGCCACTGTTTCCCTATCTTGGCAGAGGCTAGGAGACAAGTCTGGTCAAGAAAAACGAGATTGGGGTTCACTTCCTCCATTCACTGACTAACCTGGGGGGAAGAAATCTCAGTGATGCTATTAAAGGGCCTCAACCTCAAAGAGTGGGTCCTTTGCCCTCTAGAGAAAGAATTCTCCAGAGAGCGCTGTTTGTAGCTGAACCAGACAAAACTTTTCTAGAGAGACTCATGGCCAAGGGAGCCAATTTGGGAAAGGAGAATAGAAAATAGAACCTGGCTGCCCAAAGGGAGTTAGAAGGAAATGTTCTTGGGTAAGTACACAGGGCTGGAGCTGGAGAGCTGCGACATAGCTTCTTCCTGGTTAGGCTGCTCTCCCTCCAGGAGCGAGTCAGAATCTAATGCTTTTGATCTACTTTGGGACCTCATGGTCAGTGTGGTGGGCCCAACTGTTTGGAGAGGACTAGCCTGTCCATGATTGAGCTCACCTGCTCAAACAGGACTTGGGGCAACTCAGTCTACCAGTTCCCAATGTTTTTTTTTTCTGTTTGTTTGAAAGCAATTTTTTTTTTAAAGATTTATTTTTTTATGTATTTATACATGCACTGGGTACAGTCAGAAGCACGGGAGGGTGAGAGAATTCACCAGAGCCAGAGCGGGGAGCAGAGCAGGCAGACTGACGAAACACACTGCTGAGGGGAGCAGCGGGCGGCAGGAGAGGTCTGTGCACCATGTGGGACCCTCCTCCGGTGGCCAGGGAGCAGCCAGGGATCGAACCGGAGCTGCAGAGGCTGCGGGCAGCTTTGCAACCCAGCACTCAACCGCTGCGCCACCGGGAAGTCCCTGTTTTTTTGTTTTTTTTTTTTTAACCTAGACATTTCACCCTGTTTTCTGTGTCTTCCCACACATTCAGTCTGATTGGTGGCGGTGCCACTTCACTTGCTCCCTTCCTGCCGCAGCAATGCAGACTCCACTGGCTTCTGTGGGCTGTGTTGCAATGGATGCTGAGGACGCCTCTGGGTATTGCTTTTGTGCTCTCCTCTCTAGTTCTCCTTTTTAATTCATAATTTCTTACTTATTTCTTTAAAGGCTTATTTTGTTTATTTATGTACACAAGAACTAGGGTACAGGCCAGAGGTGCCGGGGTTGAGAGGATTCACCAGAGAAAGAGTGGGGACAGAACAGGCAGATTGACAGAAATACACTGCTGAGAGGAGCAGCGGGCGTGACAGGAGAGGTCTGCTGTGTCATGTGTGTTAGCTCCCTGGCCAGTGATCAAACTTTTGCCATAGTGGCTGGCAATAGATTGATAGCGCTGAGACTAACCCCAGTGCCACCAGGGAAGTCCTCATAATTTTTTTTAACATGTTTATTTATACAGGAATCTTTTCATGCATAGGTCAGAAACTCAATCAAAGTAGCTTAAGCCTAAAAAGGGAATTTGTTAACTTTAACTGGAAAATTTAAGAGTAAAGCTGGATCCAGGGATCTAAATGTTATTATTTTTTCTCTTTCCCCTGATGTTTTGCTGCTCTCTGTATTGACCACATTGGCTCCTATTTCAGGATGTGTTCCCGTTGTGCCAAGGTGAAGGGCAGTGTGCCTGCAGACAGAGCTGAGCTATCATCCCATTCCAGTCACCAAATGGAGTAAGAGCTTCTTTTCTTAATATCTTTCTATAAAACCCTGAGGAAAGATTTGACTTGTTCTACTTTACTTGGTTGACCTTCCTGTGTCACTCCCTCACTCCACCCCATCCCTGGGGCTAGGAGGGAGGGGAGCAGGAAGGGTTGATCAGAAGCTGACCTCTGTGGTCAAGGAGATAGGGCACTGTGATTGGAATTTCCTTCAGAGCCACATAGAATTGGAGGGAATTATTAAAAGAAAATGAGGGTGTTATTATTAGAATATGCAGTAAAGGCGTGTTGGGCAGACCCCAAAAAAAGACAACCAAAGAGATACCTACTATCATGATCATTATTACTACTTCCACAACCATTACTAACCATTGCTGCTACCACCATCACTGTTTATTGAGCAACTACTGTGTTTCAAGCAAAAGGCAGATTCTGTCTGTACTTCTTTCTGAAAATTATATATGAGAATCACCATTTTATAGAAGAGGAAACTGAGGATTATAAAATTTAACACACTTGGTTGAAGTCATAGAACTAGTTGGTCTAGCTCTAGGTCCATGTACATTACAGTGTACCAAAACCTGCTTGGGGAGTCCTCTGTCAGTCATTTCTTATTAGTTATAGCTCAAAAAAAGACCCTGTGAAGGAGTGACTGGAAGGTGCATGATTTTTTAAAATGACCTTCAGTTACATTGGCTGACTTATGTTTTTATAATGTTGATGGTGCATTTTTATAATCTAATATGTGGAATAAGGTTAATGGATCAGTACTTTCCTCAGTGGGCTAGATGTGACTGCTGAGGTAGAGATGCGGAGGGCTGAGCTTTTTTTTAAAGGAAGGGGGCTGCACAAGCATATGCAGGAAGGCCAAAGCCCACCTGTGGACATTTTTAATTCAGTGTTGCAAATAAGCATTAAAAAATCCCAGAAGCTTACAGAGCATTTTGCACCTTTTACTTTGAACTGTTTAAGTTAAAAAATCATTTACTATTGGTTTGCCACTAGCTGTTAAAGACTTTAAACATTAGGGTGAATAGCAATCAAAAACCCAGAAATACAGTTTAGTCTTGACTTACGAGGCAACTAATGGGCTAAGGGAAGAAGTCAATTTTATTAAATATATATACAGTATATACTTAACATATTATATATCCTATGGGATACTTATATATCCTATGGGATACTTATATATCCTATGGGATACTTAAAAATATATTATATATGTATTTAAAGTGCTATATATCTAAAATGTGGCTCAGGGGTCTCCCTGGTAGCACAGGGCTTAAGTCCTAGCACTGTCAAGCTATCACCAACCACTGCGGCATGAGTTTGATCCCCAGGCAGGGAGCTACCCACATGGTCTAGCAGACCTCTCCTGTCTCACCAGCTGCTCCCCTCAGCAGTGTATTTCAGTCAGTCTGCCTGTTCTGCTCCCCACTCTGTCTCTGATGAATCCTCTCAGCCCCTGTACCTCTGGCCTACACCCCAGCTCTTGTATGCATAAACAAATAAAGACAACTCTTAAAAAAAATAAATAACACATGGTTCATTTATTCATTGAAGAAACCTAGAGTTGTTAGTATAGATCCTGGCCTCATTTTAATCATGTCTATTTGCTAGATGGGAGAGACTCAAGTTACTTCATAAACATTTATGTGACATACCTCCTTTTACAAATGCTTATACTCCTTCACTAGTGACTCTGTCATAAAAGGGTTAGAGTGACGGCAGTGTTATGGTCCATCATAGTGCTGTTCCCTTCAGTCCCTGCTGTGAGAGGGAGATCATATTTCATTCTGCCCTCCTGGCCAGGGATGGGCATCCAGGCCAAAATGAATCAGGCTGTAGTTTGAACAATGGCCTGTAGTATGACTAATACTAAGGACTGCCCAAATTGTTCTGAAGGTCACCACACTGGAATAAGTAATTTCTTTGTCTGTAAGAGAATCAAGATAGATAGAGTGGTTGGTTGTGGGAGCAGGAGTTAAAGATATAGAGAGGGCATTCTGCAGATGCAGATGCTATAGGCCTCAAAATCCATAGGTAAGCCAACGTCAGGAAAGAGAGGAAGGGCATGTGCAGCCCACAGCCACACAGCCTGAGTTCCTTAAATGGGGTTTCCTTGGTGAGTGCCCTTGGGAAATACATCTTTATCCTCTGTTGGATAGTTGCATCTTTTTTTCTTTTAGATTTTTTTTTCATTTATGCATACAAGAACTGGGGTGTAGGCCAGAGGTATGTGTGGGGGTGCGGTGAGAGGATTCACCAGAGACAGAATAGGGAGCAGAACAGGCAGACTGACTGAAATATACTGCTGAGGGGAGCAGCGGGTGAGACAGGAGAGGTCTGCTGGGTCTGTGGGTTAACTCCCTGGTTGGGGCTTGAACTCATGCCACAGTGGCTGGCAATAGCTTGATAGCACTGAGACTTTAATCCCCGCACCACCAGGAAGGCCTGGAGAGTCACATCTTAATATACTAAAGACACCAAGAATCCCATTGCTTTTCTAACGTTAACTCAGTATTTCTCAGACTTATTTAACAGTAGAACTCTGGCCTATTAACATTTCACCTGCTAATGGTGTCCTATGGAATGGAAGTTAGAGTAGGAGCTGGCATGTGTGTGGGAGCAGAAGGAGCGGGGTGGCATAGAAATAAAGAACCATCTCTGTGCCCATGTTAGGGGAGCCTGGGAATTCCCTTGCTAAGTGGGCGATGAGAATTCTTGGTCATTGGATCTGTTTCACATTCTGAACTACTTTCCAGTTATTTTGAGGTTTGGGTACAACTACCCTCGACCCACAGCAGTGTTCAGTGTCTCTTATTAATGTGAGTATTCTTATCTCACGTCTCCGCTAATGAAGATGAACTGAGTGAGTCCTTTTCCTTGTAACTGAGGGCCTGAGTAATGTAACAGATGTTAGGTGTGACTTTTTAGTTGTCTCTCCAGGAACAATGACAGCTGACAAATGTCTCTACTTCTTCGTCAGATGTAGGCTGAGACTGTGGAGCTGGTGTTAACTGGCATTCACCCTCATGTACTCCGGTGGGAGTAAAGCATCATCATGGCGTGGGCAGTGGGAATCCTTTGGGGAGGGAGCTGTCAGTGTGCCTACCTGGGGCAGGGAGAGAGAGCTCCCCCTGGATCATAAGCCAAATGAGGGGGGCTTCGGAGTTTCAAAGAAAGGGACTGGCATCAGTTTCTTTCTGACCAGAACTGGTGGAGTGAGGGGGGAAGGTGATAATAGGATTTGTTCTCCCACTGGTGAAGGAGATGAGGTGTGAATAGCTGAGGCCCATGGAAGAGGAAGTTGGACTTGGAGGGGCAAGGTGAACCCAGCAGAAGGGGCTGGGCATGGACGTAGAGGAAACTAGAGCTGAGGGGATGGCATGTATGGCCAGTTGGAGGAGATCTCACTCATACTGGTGATTACATTAGGGTGCTGGGTGGGGAGGAGGATCCCCATGAGGGAGAAGAGCCAGTGCATCTGCTGCATTGAGGCCCGCTCAGATCACAACGCCACCAGCCAGTGAAGACTTGTGCGTTGCTGTTTTACCTCCCAGCGCCCTCCCAGCCAAGCAGAGGCATGAGGGTGGAGGCAAAGGAGAGGACGCAGTGTGTTTCCCAGCAGATTGGGGGAGTAGGGAGGTTTTACCTGAACGAGAATTTGGAGAGGTACTGTTTTACCAAATTAGATTTCTTTTTTGTTGAAAAGTGACCAAAGGACTTTGTTTTCTGGGCATCTGAAGAATCTGCGAGCTTCAGACTGGGAGGGATAAGGTCTACCCAGCGGGTTTTGCAGAGGTAGACATGCTGTTGGCTTATTCAGTTCCACACTTCACATGCAGGGAATAGGACAAAGGTAAACAGTAGCTTAAAGGACTTACTTTGCTTCCTGGTTAAGTATGCTTGAACTGCTTCTAACTAAAAGATGGAGGACGAGGACACTTATATTACACTTTTGATTAACAACTGATTCCTATGCATTCAGTCATTGAACATTAAGCACCTCAATCATTTGTTGGGCCTTTGAGGGTGAATAAGAATGGGTTCTTTTCCTCAAGAACAGGCAGTCTAGTTTGAGAAATCCCAGTCCAGTCTTTTTTTTTTGTAATGTATGTTGCTTCAGAATCACTGTGGTGTTGGTTTAAATGTATTGCTGGGACCTCCCTGGTGGTGCAAGGGGCTAAGTCTCAGGACTATTAAGCTATCCCCAGCCACTGTGGCATGAGTTCAATCCCCAGCCGAGGAGCTATCCACATGGCCCAGCAGACCTCCCCTGTCTCGCCCACTGCTCCCCTCAACAGTGTATTTCAGTAGATCTGCCTGTTCTGCTTCCCACTTTGTCTCTGGTGAATCCTCTCACCCCCTCACACCTCTGGCCTATACCCCAGTTCTTGTATGCATAAATAAATAATAAATCTTAAAAAAAATAAGTGTATTGCCACCTCTGAGCCTGATTTGGTAGGTTTGCGCTGGAGCCTAGGAATCTGCATTTCAACAGGCACCTTGTTATACAGGTGAAAAATGATAATCTATAGAACTTCATCAGCACCACACAGCAAAGCAACTTTTGCTGCATTAGGTAATGCATTATTAACTGCAACAGAATTTGTCCAGGACAATGTCGCCCACATGGATAAAACAAAGTTTCTACCTGTTCTTTATTAATTCAAATGAAAACAGCTGATAGATTTGTAGAAAAGCATGTTTGGGTGTGTATAACTTATTTTTTAAAATTTTTATTTATGCATAAAAGAGCTAGATTGTAGGCCAGAGGTGCAGGGGGTGAGAGGATTCAGCAGAGACAGAGTGGAGAGCATAACAGGTGGATCTACTAAAATACACTGCTGAGGGGAGCAGTGGGTGAGACAGGAGTGGGCCATGTGGGTCGCCTCCCTGGCTGGATCAAACTCATGCCACGGTGGCTGGGGATAGCTTGATAGCACTGAGACTTCAATCCCTGTACCACCAGGGAGACCCTGGGTGTGTATAATTTAAAAGAAAGGGTAAAGGAAATTTATGTTGAGGGTTCCTGAGGAGGGGGTACTTGGAAGAGAGAGGCAGCCGAATCCAGAGCTGAGTCAGGCACTGTCAGGATGGCTGCCTCCCCAGCTGGACTTAAGGTGGAAGAAGCAAGAGTTTATTGATTTAATGGGAGTGAGTGATTCTTGTGAGTTGCCAGGGGGATGCCAGAGAATTCATAACAGAATTTTCATAAAAATATTTGCAGGTTCTATAAACATGCTTTTATTTTCCATTCTGCTATTTCTCATGGAAATGTCAACAAGGGTCTTCCTTCTCTGTTTAATTAGGACAATGCTGACTTTGTACCATAAGATTGTTGGAAGGGGGCCTCCCTGGTGGCGCAGCGGTTGAGCGCTGGGTTGCGAAGCTGCCCGCTGTGTCTGCGGCGCCGGTTCGATCCCTGGCTGCTCCCCGGCCACCTGAGGAGGGTCCCACATGGCGCGCAGACCTCTCCTGCCGCCCGCTGCTCCCCTCAGCAGTGTACTTCAGTCCTTCTGCCTGCTCTGCTCCCCTCTCTGGCTCTGGTGAATTCTCTCACCCTCCCGCGCTTCTGACTGTACCCAGTGCTTGTATAAATAAATAAATAAAATAAATAATAAATAAATGAATAAATCTTTAAAAATAAAAAAAATAAAAAAAAAAAAAAGATTGTTGGAAGGAATAATGAATGAGATCCTATGATAGCACTTGGAATTTTATAAAGGTGAGTTTTTTTGTTTAAAGGTGAATTTTGTTTGTGCATTAAAAGTGCAAAGTAAGTAGGAGAAGATAAATTTTATTGTAAGATCTTGGAGTTAATTTTATCGGGCATTCATTTATAATGTATTTTTTTTATTGTTTCAG